>NW_025536510.1:0-56747 GCF_020615455.1 Coregonus clupeaformis
ATGCATACTTTGTAGCACATTCTATATTGTACCATGTACTGTTAAATTTGTACATTTAAATTCCAGTAACTATTTAGTCATTGAGCCATAATTTTTCATCGGTTATTAAAGAATAGGTTTAGATTCAATGGTGGGTAAAATACAAATGTCCAGGTGTTTTTTTTTTCATGCTCTCTGACTGTAAGGCTTAGTGCCAACTAGTCACATTTAGATGGACACTACCACGGCATTTCTAGGCAATGCAATATGTGTTGGTTGTATGTGCACTTGCAGTACAACATGAATACGCCTATTAACTGTCATTTATGTGTGTTTGATAATCACTAATTCTGGGATGTGTATTAGTACAGTACTGAGTGTACAAAACATTAGAACACCTTCCTAATATTGAGTTCCACCCGCCCCTTTTGCCTTCAGAACAGCTCTCTTAATTGGCCGGGCACGGACTCTACAAGGTGTGAAAGCATTCCACAGGGATGCTGGCCCATGTTGACTCCAATGCTTCCCCACAGTTATCAAGTTGTCTGGATGTCCTTTTGGGTGTGGTGGACCATTTCTGATACACGGGAAACTGCTGGGATGTGGGAAACACAGCAGCGTTGCAGTTTTGACACACCTCAACCCGGGGTGCACCTGGAACCTACTACATAACCCCGTTTAAAGGCACTTCAATCTTTTGTTTCCCCCATTTACCTTCTGAATGGGGCACACACACAATCCATGTCTCAATTGTAGCAAGATCTCAAAATCCTCCTTTAATGTGTCTCCTGCCCTTCATCTACACTAATTGAAGTGGATTTAACAAGACATACAAGGGATCATAGACAGACCAGGTAAATCCAGGTGAAAGCCATGTCATGGAAAGAGCAGGCGTTCCTAATGTTTTGTACACCCAGTAAGCATTTTATGTAGGTTTTATCTTTCTATGCTGATGGTTGGAAGGTTAATACAGAATATTTATTAATTTTCTGAGGTTCTGTTGAAACAACAATTGTATGAAATGAAGTGGATGATATAAGGGTGATGTTAGTTGTGGGTGGTGTTGTTTTAATAGAGAAACCCTAAACTATTATAGTGATATGGCAGGGTTCATGTTTTCATTGAAGAATTGTGTGCCGTTTTAACTTTTTCTTGCATTACTGATATCGAAACTGTTATCATGACCTGTTACATGACTCATACACTGATCCAGTTGTATATGCAAAATAGCTATTTGTATATAAACAGCATAACTTGAAAGCATGCATTTGTAAAGAAATAATAACTGTTGATTTGCTATATTTAGTCTTGGTTGTCATTTATGGCTACGGTTTACTGTGCACAACTGCCTCATTTTCAAAGATTACATCATAATCTGCCCTTATAGCCCACACCTTGATAACCTCACCCACTGTCCCTGCTCCTCAATTCTTTAACAATGTTGATTGCCAAACAAACTGGCGGATTAATTTACTGGTGAGGGGATGCTATTTAATTGCTGTAAGTAGTTAAGTAAAGGAAATCCAAATAAATTGCAGTGGAAAATGGATATATCAAGAGTGCTAAGAGATTTAACAACAGTATGTGCAGAAAACGCAAAGTACAAGCCAAAAGGAGTGGTTTACAATCAACTGACAATCAAAACCTTCTTGTATTGATTTGACCTTGAACATTTTGAGCCTGCTTGTTTTTTTGAAACCAAAATATCAGTGAAGAAACCGCAGGTTAGTACTGCCTCAAACCCCATGTCAAGCATATTATATCTCAACGATAAAATGAGATATTTGTATTAATGTGTGTTTTATGTATCAAACGGTAGTGAAGACACAGGTGCCCCGGGTGAAATCCATCACAGATCCTGGCAGTGACTCTGGCATGTTTGCTGTGAAACTCTGGGGGGCACTGACAGACACAGACAGTGGACTGAGGTGGGAATGTTGAGAATGGATGGTGAGCCACTGGATCCCAGTGACCAGGTTTGAGAGGCATATGTGTGCCCATGAATGTGTCATGGCCGGAGCTGTGTTAGTGACTATGTCCATGACTGGCCCAAAGCTATGCTTGAGGACATATCCATGGTTGTGACATTATGCACAACCTGAGAGCTGAACAGAGCTCCCCTGTGTATATATGAGTTACCCAGCCTTCAAATGTCTTTGTGTGGTCTCGGTAGCCTGTAGATTGGAGGAAACTGGAGCGTGGGCATGGATGGGTAGAGCCTGGGGATGGAATGACTATGCAACCAATGAGAATGTGGAGAGATTAAGTTATCTAACTAAACAGTGATTTCAATTGAATCATGGGGGGACCACTAGGTGCCTATTGTACAGAACTCAATTACAGCTGAGGATCCTATTAAAACTGCACCTCATTATACTGTAGAACATCATGTTCTCTGGCTTGCACTCCAGAAATCATGTTAATTTGGGAATGACCCCTTGTCTTGTGGTGATAAATAATGCGCTTTAGTGCTTTCAGTACTCACGGTGGATGCCTTCCTCTCTCCTCTGTTGATGCAGGGACATACAGGACACCAGTGGTCTCAGCAGTGAAAGATTTTTGAAAACCCAGCACTGATGCCTAGCATCAGAATGTTAGAAGTGAGAGCCAGCCCTTCCGTCTGTTTCACCAGAGCAAGATAAAGAGAATGTGTGACGCAGTGATGCAAGATTTTCCTCCTAACCAAACATCCCATAATATTCAGCATGAGGACTCAACAAACATTTCAATCATATACAACACACACAACATACAGCAACTTAACATACAACTACGCACACTTAAAGCTGTGACACACTGCAGAGTGTATCACAGTTATTTTCAACCACAATGAGGTTGAAGGATACAGATCCTGCCCTGCAATGATGACGTTGCAGAGGAAGACAGTTTGTGGGACCAAAAGGGTTACGATGAGCAGAAAACAGCCAGGGCAGGCCAATATGGGTACACTGACTCCAAAAGAAAGCACCAAACAGTACTAGCCCCCAGGATGGTGTACAACACCTCCTGTAAAGAGTAGAGAGCAGCTGAAACATGAGGAACTAACAGTGCCCACACTCTCTCAATACCACCACAGAGGGGCACCAGAACCCCAATGCTGAGGAGTAGCTGGGTCACTGTCTTGTAGCGGAAGGAATATGCGATGAGTTTGTGTACTGGAATAGGACAGGATTAAAACTGAAATTATAGGCTGGAGCTATGACATCAGTGGCATTGGATGTGTTGTGGTGTTGCTTGCCGCTGTAGCCTACTGGCACCATCTTACGCCTTAACTGCTAGCTACAAATTGTAGCAAGCTAGGATAACGCAACAACACTCCCCATTCAAAGTAGCTAGCTAATGAGCATAAGCACTCTTGATTCACCTAGCGCTCCTTGCTAATTTACCATGCCCATTGCCAAAACTGAGTTCAAGACTGAAGGATTCTCTGATAAACCAAATATGTAGTTACAGTAAACAAAATAAAAATATATATATTGGCAAGGAATGGTTAATTCCTAATGATTTCCTGTTGGCCAATGTAAAACGTCGAACCAACCATCCACACAACCATTTCTCAGTCAGTAGGATATATGCAACATCACTTTCAGTTATTCAAGTTAGCTACAACCAGTGGGAAGGTAGCTTAGTGTCGGGTGAAGAGCGTTGTGCCAGTACCCGAAAGGTCGCTGGTTCCAATCCCCGAGTGACTAGGTGAAAATCTGTCGATGTGCCCCGAGCAAGGCACTTAACCCTAATTGCCTGTAAGTGCTCTGGATAAGAGCGTCTGCTAAATGACCAAAAAAATACAAACAGACCGTATCCAAACAAGCCTTTGCTTGTGACGTTCTAGCTTGGTTACATTTTACGACGTGTTAAGCATTAATTAACTACATAAACTGTGTTCAGATGTGATTTCATCTGTACAATCGCTTTCTTCTACTCAGGTTGCTGCAGGTAACCTTGGCCTTTGATGCACAGCCTTCCCAACCTGTATAATATATACAGGGTGCCTTATATATATATTTATATATATATATATATATATAGATATATATATATATATATATATATATATATATAGATATATATATATATATATAGATAGATAGATAGATAGATATATAGATAGATAGAGGAATAGGTGCCATTGTGGATGCCATCTTGTGTGTGTGTGTGTGTGTGTGTGTCAGGATATGCCTATGTTTTGTGTCAATCAATTGATGGAAATGTTTCCCTCAGAAAGCAAGATGGATCGTAATGATGAGAGAATCAAAAGAGCTTTAAGGGCCGCTCTTATGTGGTAAATATAACATATTTATTTATTTGTTCTGTTTTTGTTATATTATCACATTTTAAAGTGAGTGTTGTGTTGATAGTTGAATCCAGTGAGGGTGAACACCCCTGATTCTGTGTTGTGGCCAACCGGCAAGGTGGCAGAAGGCCAAAGCCTGTAAGTAATATCGGACCTGAAAACAATAACACATAACGCATTAGTTATACATGCTGCATGTACAAACTGCAGAGTTATCACAATAAAAGCAAATGCAGATATCCCTCCCATCTAACCACATTGAATGCTGTCTTGACAGTCTACTTCAGTGCAGACCACTAAGATCTACAAAAAGGCCTGTAAGTCACATTCAAATTCAACCACATAACAGTACTTTTGATATTTATTGATACATAATTCAAGTTATTTCCATGGCCAAAATGAGCAAAGCAGTGTTTAATTCATTTTTTACTGTTAACAGCCAATCATTGTGAGCTGTGGGCAGGACCAGACATCTGGGGATGGATGGAATATCAATCCAGAGCCTCTCAGCCAGGTCACACATCTATGCTGTTCCCACAGAGACAACAGATAGATCAATCTTTTGATTCATATGGCCATTTTGGTTGGCTTAGTTGAATTGATAATCATCCATTCGACATGTTAAAGATTCCTATACTATGGAAGGTCTTTATCTCCATCCCTAATGTTATTGGAGTTGCATTTATTGCATTTCAATACACTTGCATTTTCAGTTACCCATGTATTACTCACTACTTGTAAACCATGTTGGTGCCAGTGTATTCTATGGCTGCCATGAGTACATGCCTTTCGTGCTCCTCAGTCTGGAAGGGTGACTCTCGGCTGATAGAGAAAAATTATGATGAGGTGATCTCGTCCCTCCAACTCCGATGACTTTTCCATCGACTCCTTTACTGACTGTGAATCTGAGGTAAGAGAGTTGTACGTACTGTCCATGTCTTTGTTAGAGTGACATCACTGTGAGGAGGATGGTCTCTGACTAGCTGACTCTGATAACAGTGTGATGATGAGGATCATGAAAGGAGGACACCACTGCTGAAAGTTAAGGATGAGGAGGATGGAAAGGTGAAGAAGCTTGAAGGAGGGAATGGTAGAGGATCGACATCTGTCTCTCCACTCCTTCGATGAGTCAGACTTCCTGGTAAGTTCTGCATACAAAAAATATATAATAATATATATATATATGGGGATTGGAAATTATGCAGACAATTACATTGATAGAGCCCATAAGTTCTGCACCATGTATTTGAGTAACTCTTTCACTGAATGTGGAGAATGGACTATGACCAGCTAGCTCTCTGACACACAGCTGTGATGATGGCAATGATGCCTCTACTGACGACTTTCCAGAGCCTCCAAAGGAACCACAAGTTCCACTGAAGGACCATCAACTGGTAGGCGTCTCTTACATTTGTTTGTGTGTGCTGTCACATCTCAATGGTTTGACCCTTTGTCTGTACAGATTATTCGCCTGGCCCCCATCACCAACCTGAGTGAGACTGGCAGGAAGATGCTCCAAGAAATGGCGCAGGAAATGGCAGGAGTGGCCCCACAGGTGAGAGGAAATACAAGAAGGGAATCTTGTCCGTATGTCCTTCTACAGTATAGCATATCTCTAGATATAGTAGCTCAAGAGAAGAGAAAACCCATAGCTTACATTACTTTTTCTCCTTGTCCAATATATTCAGGAAGGGAAGATCAATAAGAAAAAGAAGGGCAAGGCCAAAAAACGAGTGAAGCAAGAGAAGGCCAATAAGATGCAACAGATGGAAAATGTTGGAGAAAGTAAGGAGGAGGACAAGAAAGAGGAAAAGAAGAGTCTGAGGAAGAGGTGAGGAAATAAATGAGGGAGAAGTGGAATATAAACAGGGAATACTAGACTAGAGAATTAGAGAAATAGAATGAGGTAGCAGAGAAAGAGCAGCCTGTCTGATGTGTTAATGCAAACTTAAGCAATAAGGCACGAGGGGTGTTGTATATGGCCTCCCACGTCTAAGGGCTGTTCTTAAGCACGACGCAGAGCGTCGTGCCGGAAAGCCCTTAGCCGTGGTAAATTGGCCATATTCCACATACCCCCGAGTTCCCTTTTTGCTATGATAAACTGGTTACCAATGTAATTAGAGCAGTAAAAATTAATGTTTTGTCATACCTGTGGTATACGGTCTGACATACCACGGCTGTCAGCCAATCAGCATTCAGGGCTCGAATCAACCAGTTTATAATACTATTTATTCTCCTGTTGTTTTTGATTGACAGGTTTCTTCAGTGGCTGCTGCCCAAACTGAGATGTTCAAAGAAATAATGGCCAACTTTTACTCCTACTACCACACACACACACACACACACACACACACACACACACACACACATATTTTTAGTACTCCTCCAACACACACACAAATGTAATTTCAGAGACAGGAACTATGATTAGCCTCTCAAATGACTGCCTCGCCTGGTTCACCAACTACTTCTCAGATAGAGTTCAATGTGTCAAATCGGAGGGCCTGTTGTCTGGACCTCTGGCAGTCTCTATGGGGGTGGCACAGGGTTCAATTCTCGGGCCGACTCTATTCTCTGTGTATATCAATGATGTCACTCTTGCTGCTGGTGACGCGATCCACCTCTATGGGGACACACCATTTTGTATACACCTGGCCCCCAGGACACCGGGCTAACAAACCTCCAAACGAGCTTCAACGCCATACAACACCTCTTCCGTAGCATCCAACTGCTTTTTAAACACTAGTAAAACTAATTGCATGCTCTGGCTTCAACCGAACGCTGCTTGCACCCCCACCGACTAGAATCACTACTCTCGGAGGGTCTGAGCTAGAGTATGTGGACAACTACAAATACCTAGGTGTCTGGTTAGACTGTAAACTCTCCTTCCAGACTCACATTAAGCATCTCCAATCAAAAGTTAGATCTAGAATCGGCTTCCTATTTCACAACAAAGCCTCCTTCACTCATGCTGCCAAACATGCCCTCGTAAAACTGACTATCCTACCGATCCTTGACTTCGGCGATGTCATTTACAAAATAGCCTCCAACACTCTACTCAGCAAATTGGATGTAGTCATCACAGTGCCATCCGTTTTGTCACCAAAGCCCCATATACTACCCACCATTGTGACCTGTACGCTCTTGTTGGCTGGCTCTCACTACATATTCGTACGCCAAACCCACTGGCTCCAGGTCATCTATAAATCACTGCTAGGCAAATGCCTTATCTTAGCTCACTGGTCACCATAGCAACACCCACCCGTAGTCTGGCTCCAGCAGGTATATCTCACTGGTCATCCCCAAAGCCAACACCTCCTTTGGCCACCATTCCTTCCAGTTCTCTGCTGCCAATGACTGGAACGAACTGCAAAAATCTCTGAAGCTGGAGACTCTTATCTCCCTCACTAACTTTAAGCGTCAGTTGTTAAGAGCAGCTATCGATCACTGCACCTGCACACAGCCATTCTGAAATTAGCCCATCCAACTACCTCATCCCCAATGTTATTTATTTTGCTAATTTGCACCCCAGTATCTCTATTTGCACATCATCTTTTGCCACATCTATCATTCCAGTGTTAATACGAAATTGTAACTATTTTGCACTATGGCCTATTTATTGCCTTACCTCCATAATTTACTACATTCGCACACACTGTATATATATTTTCTGTTGTATTTTTGACTTTATGTTTTGTTTACCCCATATGTAACTCTGTGTTGTTGTTTTTATCAGCACTGCTTTGCTTTATCTTGGCCAGGTCGCAGTGTAAATGAGAACTTGTTCTCAACTGGCTTACCTGGTTAAATAAAGAGTTAAATAAAAAATTAATAAAAAATGTGCAAAATACATATATTGGTCTCATTCTTATATTTTTTGGACATACCATTCGACAAAACAAATACGATATTGGTCCCCATACATCCTACCCAGGTGGCGATGATAATGAGTTGGATTTACATAGTGCGTAGAAGGCCCATGTTAGGCTTGGAAATATAGCCAGAGAAGCAGGGTAACCCCCTACTCATGCCATAAGTGCCATGAGATGTTTAGTAACAACAGAGAGATAAGACCTCTGTCTACGCGGTCTCATCCAAAGGACAGCACCGGGCAGGGAGTGTCACTGGTATTGGGGTCTTGATGTCTCCTTTGGCCAAAGGGAAGAGAAGAGGGCCTTACTGGCCTCCTTGCAATATCTGGTCTCCCAGCACAGAGACGGAAACCTACACCTGTTTAGACCCTGGAGGATATGGCTTCCCAGATGAAAGACAGCTGAGAGATGCAGAATGCATAAGCTTGAAACACTGTGATGTATGCAAGTTCATGAACATTGTGCACAGAAGTGGAGCATGCATCTGGTCTGAAGCATGTCAAAAGTGTGCATATGAACTGGGACTGGAGGACTGCATCACATAAACAAATTAGAATTTATCTGATGTGAAGCTACACCCATCGTACTTGACTTGTGCTGTTTGAAACATGTATTTCCAATAAAACTTTAGAAATTGCAATTATTTGTGTCAGACAGATATTTTTCTTAATTACATCAATGGTTCAAACCTTTACAGCACGGGAACAATTATTGTTCTGACATTACACTGGCTAAGTTGAATGCACCAATTTGTAAGTCGCTCTGGATAAGAGCGTCTGCTAAATGACTTAAATGTAAATGTAAAATGTAAACGTACATATTATCAGTGGGTGTTTTTATTCTGCTGTCCTGGACTGGATCCAACGATAGGTGGCAGTAGTGCAACAATAAATAGTTGTCCATTAATGTTCTTGTGTAATGTGATATTGTACCACCTAGCGCAAATGTCCTTTGTATTTTCTTTATATACATTTGTGTTCCCCATGTACTTTTTGTATTGATTTGTTGTTAATAAAAATAAAATAAAATAATAATAATAATAAAAACAAAATTAATCAATTTAAACAATTTAATGAAAAATACATTTAAAATAGTATATATTTTTAGAAATACACACACAAAAAAAAGACGTTGTTCCTGAGACGCTTGTGAAAAGTACTAGCTAGTGCAAAATATGGTAGCAAGCGAATTGGCTAAATATCCTGCTGGTAACCATCTTGCTGCTTTATACAGAGCGCGCGTGTGACCGTTGCTACCAACCTAGCTAGCCATCAAAAAGGTTCCTAACGTTACAACATGGCAGACGGCTGGAGCACGACACCCGGGATACGTGAAATACCTTACAATTAAGTAAGTTGCAGTTGGCCGTTGTGTGGCTTTTTTATTCCTTGTATTGCCATAAAGTTAGCTCTAAAAGCAGATGACGATGAACACCCATTATATTGTTTGACCTGAACCCTGACTGAGTTTGCTTAGGGAAACATGGCAAATAGTTAGCTAGAATGTTGTTTACTTTGTTTATATTTACAATGGTGTTTACAGGATCCGTATTCAGAGAGTGACCTCTACAGCAGCCCTCTCCCAACACATTCAGCAGCAGGTTTTGGCTCAACCGGAGAGGGAAGGCATTGAGCTGGACACCCTCAACTCACCGGCTCAATCAGGTATTAACACTGTTTTGAAACAGCAAGATGAAGTTAGATGCATCTTAGTTGAGTAGATGTTATTTTCGAAGTGGCTAGATATGGGCCAGAACATCGTCAGACAGGATGAGATAGAGGGTGAGTGTATATTGTATTAATATTTATTTCAATATAAATATTTAGTTTATATTGTATTCCTGATAACAGTTATCATAAAATGGAATTTGTAACATGCATTATTATTAATTATTTTATAATAGAATCCCTCCCCCAATGGCCAATTCTGTACTTCTGGCAGCACTACAGAAATGAAGGCTATGGCTACCTGGTCATTCCTTCCACCCCTGGTAAGGTGTGTATATGTGTATAATGACAGTCGGAATTGTTTTCTGAAAGTAGCGTAAATGATGATCTACTCTGACTGTGTGTGTCTGTATCCCATAGGGAAGCATACAATAATGTGTCATACGTGGAGACCACAGGAACAGTGTCAGAACTGAGACGCTTCTTCATTGGTGGATCCCCTGAGCTTGAGGACTACATTTACATCAGAGTCCCAGGGGGTCCACGGATTATGTTCTTTTAGTATGGGGTGAAGCAGCAGAATGAAAAAGGTTCTGACTTTTAGATATCTGGATTCTTTCCATTTGGGCCATATTTTCTCTGTTGTTTGTTTGACGTCACCGTGCTTGTCTTGTGTGCAGGGTATTTGTTGATGCCAGCACCCTGAAGAAGAGGAGGCAGAGTGTTCTGGACCAGCTGGGAGGCTTCAGTCAGCAAGGGGCTGTCTATAATGTCCTGGGTAAGGAGTGTCATGTCCAAATACAAATAATTGAGAAAGAATTACAAATGTCAAGATGCTCGTACACAATATGCTGAGCGAAAAACATATTACAGTAGTCTGGTAAACAATGGATTGTTCTCTAATTGGAAAAGTGTTTGTGAGGCTTTGTATACCTTCATTTCCCATGTTTTGTATGAAACATTACTCTGCTATCATTTGGTCTATTACATTTTTACCTTTGGGAGAAATGAGATGAGCACAGGTCTACCTAGTAAAGTCCAGGTTGTATCAAGCCTGTTCTTGGGTAAGATGAGACTCCTCACTCTTTTCCTCTCATCTCTCCTATTTTCCCCCCAAGGTGTGTGTGCAGCTCACTCACTGCTGAGCGCGTCTCAATC
Organism: Coregonus clupeaformis; assembly: GCF_020615455.1. NCBI lineage: Eukaryota > Metazoa > Chordata > Actinopteri > Salmoniformes > Salmonidae > Coregonus > Coregonus clupeaformis. The sequence goes on from NW_025536510.1 coordinate 10,971, forward strand.
GCATGTATAGTAAAGTGTCCGAGAGGAGTGAGGTTGCCAGGAAACTGTCAGTGCTGGCGCTCCCCTCTGCCCGTCTGGGAGTCTGCTGCACCTGCCTCAGTAACCAGCCCTGCTGGCACCGCCACAGAGTGGCCTGGCGCTGGCCATGGTGAACACGGTCTGTCTCCCTCTCCTAATTAAACTTTATACATTACAAACATCTATAGTTGGTTGTCCTGATGGATACTTGCTAGTAATTTAATGCAGGCAGTGACATGCAGTCAGGGTAGGCAATGCTTACCCTGTGGTAATCGATAAAAATCAAAATAAAAAGTATGAAAAAGCCCCCAAAACGGAAAATATCACACGTACAATTATTCAGACCCTTTCCTCAGTACTTTGTTCAAGCATCTTTGGCAGCGATTACAGCCTCGAGTCTTCTTGGGTATGATGCTACAAGTCTGGCACACCTGTATTTGGGGAGTTTCTCCCATTTTTCTCTGCAGATCCTCTCAAGTTCTGTAAGGTTGGATGGGGATGGGGAGCGTTGCTGCACAGCTGTTTTCAGGTCTTTTCAGAGATGTTCGATCGGGTTCAAGTCTGGGCTCTGGCTGGGCCACTCAAGGACATTCAGAGGCTTGTCCCGAAGCCACTCCTGCATTGTCCTGGCTTGTGTGCTTTGTGTCGTTGACCTGTTGGAAGGTGAACCTTCGCGAAGTCTGAGGTCCTGAGTGCTCTGGAGATGTTTTCATCAAGGATCTCTCTATACTTCGCGCCATTCATCTGTCCTCGATCCTGATTAGTTTCCCAGTCCTGCCACTGAGAAAACATCCCCACAGCATGATGCTGCCACCACCATGCTTCACCGTAGGGATGGTGCCAGGTTTCCTCCAGACTTGACGCTTGGCATTCAGGCCAAAGAGTTCAATCTTGATTTCATCAGACCAGAAAATCTTGTTTCTCATGGTCTGAGAGTCTTTTAGCTGCCTTTGGCAAACTCCAAGCGGGCTGTCATGTGCCTTTTACTGAGGAGTGGCTTCTGTCGGGCCACTCTACCATAAAGGCCTGATTGGTGGAGTGCTGCAGAGATGGTTGTCCTTCTGGTAGGTTCTCCCATCTCCACAGAGAAAATCTGGAGCTCTGTCAGAGTGACCATCGGGTTCTTGGTCACCTCTTTGACCCTTCTCCCCGATTGCTCAGTTTGGCCAGGCGGCCAGCTCTAGGACGATTCTTGGTGGTTTCAAACTTCTTCCATTTAAGAATGATGGAGGCCACTGTCTCCTTGGGGACCTTCAATGCTGCAGACATTTTTTGGTACCCTTCCCCAGATCTGTGCCTCGAAACAATCCTGTCTCGGAGCTCTACGGACAATTCCTTCATCCTCATGGCTTTTTTTCAGACATGCACAGTCAACTGTGGGACCTTATATAGACAGGTGTGTGCCTTTCCAAATCATGTCCAATCAATTGAATTTACCACAGGTGGACTCCAATCAAGTTGTAGGAAAAATCTTCAGGATGATCAATGGAAACAGGATGCACCTGAGCTCAATTTCGAGTCTCTCATAGCAAAGGGTCTGAATACTAATGTAAATAAGGTATTTCCATTTTTTATTTTTAATAAATGTGCAATAAAGTCTATGTGTCCATATATTGGTCTTTTAGTGCCACCTATCAGTTCTAACTGTGGATGCTACATCGATTTATGGCTGAGCTTAACAGTGTGTCATTTTATCGGATTATATGAAGTATGCCGCCATCAGAGGCTATCGCTTGTGTAGCTTGGCTACATTGTTATTTACATTTGGTTAAAATTGTTTGTCAATTTCAGTTAATAGCCTATGTCACTCTGGTTGTTGGAGCTACTGTAACCTATTCTACGGTGAACTTGGGCTTCATCAAGGTTTATTTGTGAGTAAATCTGGCTTTGATAATAGCCACCGACCTCAACGCATGTCACTGAGCGTAAGGTTAAGTCAGAGTGAAATCTATTTCGGTTTTCTTTTTTTATGTGTATAGTTGTATTATTGTTAATAGATTAGATGTGCCTCTCACTGTAATAAGGTGTTTGGAATTTTTTATTATTGTTCGCTTTATTCATTCCCTAGCCTGAGGTGGTGTAACCCTCTGGTGGCTGGATAGATTTTGTAAAGTGTTGGTCCCATGTAGGCGAAAACAGAGGTGATTATGATATGAAATATTGCGTCAGGACATTTATCATGCTGTGAAGATCCCCACAAGGCGTTTTTTCTTGTATATTAACTAATTTGACGTCTAAGGCATTGAAAGCATTATATATTTGCCGTCTGTGAATGTATTTACAAATTCAACATGGCCGCCTATTCAGATGCCCTAGGAAGGTTGTGTAAATACAGAGAGCAGAGCAAGATTAGAGTAAAATACAGTTGAAGACGGAAGTTTACACTTAGGTTGGAGTCATTAAAACTCGTTTTTCAACCACTCCACAAATTTATTGTCAACAAACTATAGTTTTGGCAAGTCGGTTAGGACATCTACTTTGTGCATGACACAAGTAATTTTTCCAACAATTGTTTATAGACAGATTATTTCACTTATAATTCACTGTATCACAATTCCAGTGGGTCAGAAGTTTACATACACTAAGTTGACTGTGCCTTTAAACAGCTTGGAAAAATTCCAGAAAATGATATCATGGCTTTAGAAGCTTCTGACAGGCTAATTGACATCATTTGAGTCAACTGGAGGTGTACCTGTGGATGTATTTCAAGGCCTACCTTCAAACTCAGTGTCTCTTTGCTTGACATCATGGGAAAATCAAAAGAAATCTGCCAAGACCTCAGAAAAAAACTGTAGACCTCCACAAGTCTGGTTCATCTAGGGAGCAATTTCCAAACGCCTGAAGGTACCACGTTCATCTGGACAAACAATAGTAGGCAAGTATAAACACCATGGGACCACGCAGCCATCATACCGCTCAGGAAGGAGACGCGTTCTGTCTCCTAGAGATGAACGTACTTTGCAAATCAATCCCAGAACAACAGCAAAGGACCTTGTGAAGATGCTGGAGTTAACGGGTACAAAAGTATCTATATCCACAGTAAAACGAGTCCTATATTGACATAACCTGAAAGGTCGCTCAGCAAGGAAGAAGCCACTGCTCCAAAACCGCCATCAAAAAGCCAGTCTACGGTTTGCAACTGCACATGGGGACAAAGATCGTACTTTTTGGAGAAATGTCCTCTAGTCTGATTAAACAAAAATGGAACTGTTTGGCCATTATGACCATCGTTATGTTTGGAGGAAAAAGGGGGAAGCTTGCAAGCCGAAGAACACCATCCCAACCGTGAAGCACGGGGGTGGCAGCATCATGCTGTTGGGGTGCTTTGCTGCAGGAGGGACTGGTGCACTTCACAAAATAGATGGCATCATGAGGAAGGAAAATGATGTGGATATATTGAAGCAACATCTCAAGACATCAGTCAGGAAGTTAAAGCTTGGTCGCAAATGGGTCTTCCAAATGGACAATGACCCCAAGCATACTTCCAAAGTTGTCGGTAAAATGGCTTAAGGACAACAAAGTCAAGGTATTGGAGTGGCCATCACAAAGCCCTGACCTCAATCCTATAGAAAATGTGTGGGCAGAACTGAAAAAGCGTGTGCGAGCAAGGAGGCCTACAAACCTGACTCAGTTACACCAGCTCTGTCAGGAGGAATGGGCCAAAATTCACCCAACTTATTGTGGGAAGCTTGTGGAAGGCTACCCGAAACGTTTGACCCAAGTTAAGCAATTTAAAGTCAATGCTACCAAATACTAATTGAGTGTATGTAAACTTCTGACCCACTGGGAATGTGATGAAAGAAATAAAAGCTGAAATAAATCATTCTCTCTACTATTATTCTGACATTTCACATTCTTAAAATATAGTGGTGATCCTAACTGACCTAAGAAATTGAATTTTACTAGGACTAAATGTCAGGAATTGTGAAAAACTGAGTTTAAATGTATTTGGCTAAGGTGTATGTAAACTTCCGACTTCCACTGTATGCATACTTGTAGCACATTCATATTGTACCATGTACTGTTAAATTTGTACATTTAAATTGCAGTAACTATTTAGTCATTGAGCCTTGTTCTTCATCGGTTCATTAAAGAATAGGTCTTAGATTCAATGGTGGTAAACTGTAAAAAATGTCCAGGTGTTCTTTTCTCATGCTCTCTGACTGTAAGGCTTAGTGCCAACTAGTCACATTTAGATGAACACTACCACGGCATTTAGGCAATGCAATATGTGTTGGTTGTATGTGCACTTGCAGTACAACATGAATACGTCTATTAACTGTCATTTATGTGTGTTCTGATAATCACTAATTCTGGGATGTGTACAGTACAGTACTGAGTGTACAAAACATTAGGAACACCTTCCTAATATTGAGTTCCACCCGCCCCCCTTTTGCCTTCAGAACAGCCTCAATTCGTCGGGGCATGGACTCTACAAGGTGTCGAAAGCATTCCACAGGGATGCTGGCCCATGTTGACTCCAATGCTTCCCACAGTTGTCAAGTTGTCTGGATGTCCTTTGGGTGGTGGACCATTCTTGATACACGGGAAACTGTTGAGCGTGAAAAACACAGCAGCGTTGCAGTTCTTGACACACTCAACCCGGTGCACCTGGAACCTACTACCATACCCCGTTTAAAGGCACTTCAATCTTTTGTCTTCCCCATTTACCTCCTGAATGGCACACACACACAATCCATGTCTCAATTGTAGCAAGACTTAAAAATCCTCCTTTAATGTGTCTCCTGCCCGTCATCTACACTAATTGAAGTGGATTTAACAAGTGACATCAACAAGGGATCATAGACAGACCAGGTAAATCCAGGTGAAAGCTATGTCATGGAAAGAGCAGGCGTTCCTAATGTTTTGTACACCCAGTAAGCATTTTATGTAGGTTTTATCTTTCTATGCTGATGGTTGAAGGTCTAATACAGAATATTTACTTCAATTTTCTGAGGTTCTGTTGAACATTAACTGTAGGAAATGAAGTGGATGATATAAGGGTGATGTTCAGCTGTCCTTTTGGTGTTTCTTTTAATAGAGAAACCCCTAAACTATTGTAGTGATATGGCAGGGTTCATGTTTTCATTGAAGAATTGTGTGCCTTTTAACTTTTTCTCTTGCATTACTGATATCGAATAACGTGTTCCATCATGACCTGTTACATGACTCTTACCACTTGATCCAGTTGTATATGCAAAATAGCTATTTGTATATAAACAGTATAACTTGAAAGCATGCATTTGTAAAGAAATAATAATCATTGATTTGCTATATTTAGTCTTGGTTGTCATTTATGGCTTCTCTTTACTGTGCACAACTGCCTCATTTTCTAAAGATTACATCATAATCTGCCCTTATAGCCCACACTCTTGATAACCTCACCCACTGCTCCCTGCTCCTCAATTTACAATAATGTTGATTGCCAAACAAACTGCATGTAATGGATCTAATTTACTGGTGAGGGGATGCTATTTAATTGCTGTAAGTAGTTAAGTAAAGGAAAACTGAATAAATCAGTGAAAGTGTAATATAAAATGCCTGATATATCAAGAGTGCCAAGAGATTTGTCTACAGTATGTGTAGAAAAACGCAAAGTACAAGCCAAAAGGAGTGGTCTTACAATCAACTGACAATCAAAACCTTCTTGTATTGATTTGACCTTGAACATTTTGAGCCTGCTTGTTTCTTGAAACCAAAATCATCAGTGAAGAAACCGTGTACCTTTAAGTACTGCCTCAAACCCCATGTCCAAGCATATTATATCTCAACGTATAACATATGAGATAGCTCTGTCATTCAATGTGTTTTCTATGTCATCAAACGGTCAGTGAAGACACAGGTGCCCCTGGGTGAACCATCACAGATCCTGGCAGTGACTCTGGCATGTTTGCTGTGAAACTCTGGGGGCACTGACAGACACAGACAGTGGACTGAGGTGGGAATGTTGAGAATGTAGATGTTGAGCCACTGGATCCCAGTGACTAGTGGTTTGAGAGGCATATGTGTGCCCATGACTGTGTCCATGGCCGGAGCTGTGTTAGTGACTATGTCCATGACTTGGCCCAAAGCTATGCTTGAGGACATATCCATGGTTGTGACCATAATAACCTGAGAGCTGAACAGGGCTCCCCTGTGTATAGTATGAGTTGGCCCAGCCTTCAAATGTCTTTGGTGTGGTCTCAGTATGCCTGTAGATTGGAGGAAACTGGAGCGTGGGCGTGGACTGGGTAGGAGCCTGGGGATGGAATGATTCTGCAACCAATGAGAATGTGGAGAGATTAAGGGGCGCTTATCTAACTAAACAGTGATTCTCTATTGAATCATGGGGGACCACTAGGTGTCTATTTTACAGTATTCAATTACAGCTGAGGATCCTCTATTAAAACTGCACCTCATTATACTGTAGAACATCATGTTCTCTGGCTTGCACCCAAAAATCATGTTAATTTAATGACCTCTTGTCTTGTAGGATAAATAATGCGTTTAGTGCTTTCTCAGTACTCACGGTGGGTGGACCGTCTTCCTTCTCTCCTCTGTTGATGCAGGGACATACAGGACACCAATGGTCCTCAGCAGCCTGAAAGGCATCTTCTTGTCCAGCACTGATGCCCTAGCATCAGACATGTCTAGAAGTGAGAGCCAGCCCTTTCCGTCTGTTTCACCAGAGCAAGATAAAGAGAATGTGTGACGCAGTGATGCAAGATTTTCCTAACCAAACATCCCATAATGTTCAGCATGAGGACTCAACAAACATTTCAAGCATATACAACACACACAAATATTACAACTTAACTACACTACTACGCACACTTAAAGCTGTGACACACTGCAGAGTGTATCACAGTTATTTTCAACCACAATGAGGTTGGAGTAAGGATACAGATCCTGCCCTGCAATGATGACGTTGCAGAGGAAGACAGTTTGTGGGACCAAAAGTGTTACGATGAGCAGAAACAGTCAGGGCAGGGCTAACATGGATACACTGACTCCAAAAAGAAAGCCCTTAACCATACGGGGAGTGCACTGTGGCCATACCCATAAGGGAGAGGGATACAGGAACTAACCCCTCCACTTGATTCTGGGAAGATGCACCAAACAGTACCAGCCCCAGGATGGTGTACAACACCCCTGTGCTGATAGAGAGCAGCTGAAACATGAGGGACCCGAACAGTGCCCACACTCTTCTCAATACCACCACAGAGGGGCACCAGAACCCCAATGCTTAGGAGTAGCTGGGTCACTGTCTTGTAGCGGAAGGAATATGTGATGAGTTTGTGTACTGGAATAGGACAGGATTAAAACGGAAATTATAGGGTTGACAGACATCAGTGGCATTGATGTGTTGTGCTCTTGCTTGCCGCTGTAGCCTACTGGCACCATCTTTTACGTCTTTAACGTTAGCTACAAATTGTAGCAAGCTAGATAACGTTACAACACTCCCATTCAAAGTAGCTAGCTACCGAGCATATGACTCTTGATTCACCTAGCCCCTCCTTGCTAATTTACCATGCCCATTGCCAAAAACTGTAGTTCCAAGACTGAAGGCATCCTCTGATAAACCGAAATATGTAGTTACAGTAAACAAAACAAAGGATACTATAATGACAGAAACAATGCCACTCGTGAACTCTTGAACCTCTGAACCACACTGTTGTGGAAAATTCGATCCAAGATTAAGGCAGAGGCTATTTGACGATATAATAGAAACATATTTAATACGAGCAGCTGCAGGGGAGATCCACCTCTGATTTCATAGGGAAGAACTCAAGGAAGAAATGCTTACATGTCCCTTATATTGCGGGAGGTGATAATACAACCAATTTGTTTACACAACAGTACTTTCAATACATCAACAGTTCCGAACACCATTGCCTTGTGTTAGGGTGCAGACATACCAGGCGTCAATGAAAGGCATAACATCACAATCCAACACAGAACATATCCCTTGAGAAGTTACAACAGCTCACCCTAAATTCTTTCAAAACTATTCGGGAGATAATTTTGATGCTCAGTGCATATTTGTCAAACTACTAGTGGATAATCAAGCACAATACAAAAATGTCAGTTACGACACCTGTCCTCCAATATTGCACAACACTTCTTACAATTTAGTCATTTAGCAGACGCTCTTATCCAGAGCGACTTACAGTTAGTACATACATTTTCATACTGGCCCCCCGTGGGAAACGAACCCTCAACCCTGGCGTTGGAAGCGCCATGCTCTACCAACTGAGCTACAGGGGACATTTTAGCTAAAACTGGGGGTAGCTAGCTTGCTAAGCCAAAACAAATGTACTGGACTACCGCATTTGGATAAATCACATTCACAACCACAAAATTACTGATCTACAGATCATGAAGTGCACTAAGGCAGTGCTGCATTTAAAGACACTGCCACCTGCTGACTTGTGCCTGAAATGTGATGATCAAAGTGTCCTCAGCAGCCCATTTGAGTTAGATAGAAAGCCAGATAGATATATTTGATTTGACACTTAAATAAAATAATTAAAACCGTTTAATAAAATAAAACGTGTCAGGGACAACACAATAAAACCAACTACTTCCATTGTGGTCCCTTAATGATTGTTTCTCCAAGTGCAAAAAAAATAAAAAATAAAAATATATATTGGCAAGGAATGGTTAATTCCTAATGATTTCCTGTTGGCCTATGTAAAACGTCGAACCAACCATCCACACAACCATTTCTCAGTCAGTAGGATATATGCACATCACTTTCGTTATTCAGTTAGCTACAACCAGTGGGAAGGTAGCTTAGTGGGTAAGAGCGTTGTGCCAGTATCCGAAAGGTCGCTGGTTCCAATCCCCGAGCCGACTAGGTGAAAAATCTGTCGATGTACCCTTGAGCAAGGCACTTAACCCTAATTGCTCCTGTAAGTCGCTCTGGATAAGAGCGTCTGCTAAATGACCAAAAAAATACAAACAGACCGTATCCAAACAAGCCTTTTGCTTGTGACGTTTATGCTTGGTTACATTTTATGACGTGCCAAGCATTAATTCACTACATAAACTGTGTTCAGATGTGATTTCATCTGTACAATCGCTTTCTTCACTCAGGTTGCTGCAGGTAACCTTTGGCCTTTTGATGCACAGCCTTCCCAACCTGTATAATATATACAGGGTGCCTTATATATATATATATATATATATATATATATATATATATATATATATATATATATATATATATATAGATAGATAGATAGATAGATAGATAGATAGATAGATAGATAGATAGATAGATAGGGAATAGGGTGCCATTGTGGATGCCATCTTTGTGTGTGTGTGTGTGTGTGTGTGTGTGTGTGTGTGTCAGGATATGCTTTATGTTTTGTGTCAATCAATTGATGGAAATGTTTCCCTCAGAAAGCAAGATGGATCGTAATGATGAGAGAATCAAAAGAGCTTTAAGGCGCCGCCCTTATGTGGTAAATATAACATATTTATTTATTTGTTCTGTTTTTGTTATATTATCACATTTTAAAGTGAGTGTTGTGTTGACAGTTGAATCCAGTGAGGGTGAACACCCCTGATTCTGTGTTGTGGCCAACCGGCAAGGTGCGCAGAAGGCCAAAGCCTGTAAGTAATATCTGACCTGAAAACAATAACACATACGCATTAGTTATACATGCTGCATGTACAAACTGCAGTTATCACAATAAAAGCAAATGCAGATATCCCTCCCTATCTAACCACATTGAATGCTGTCTTGACAGTCTACTTCAGTGCAGACCACTAAGATCCACAAAAGGCCTGTAAGTCACATTCAAATTCAACCACATAACAGTACTTTTGATATTTATTGATACATAATTCAAGTTATTTCCATGGCCAAAATGAGCAAAGCAGTGTTTAATTCATTTTTTACTGTTAACAGCCAATCATTGTGAGCTGTGGGCAGGACCAGACATCTGGGGATGGATGGAATATCAATCCAGAGCCTCTCAGCCAGGTCACACATCTATGCTGTTCCCACAGAGACAACAGATAGATCAATCTTTTTGATTCATATGGCCATTTTGGTTGGCTTAGTTGAATTGATAATCATCCATTCGACATTTTAAAGATTCCTATACTATGGAAGGTCTTTATCTCCATCCCTAATGTTATTGGAGTTGCATTTATTGCATTTCAATACACTTGCATTTTCAGTTACCCATGTATTACTCACTACTTGTAAACCATGTTGGTGCCAGTGTATTCTATGGCTGCCATGAGTACATGCCTTTCGCTGTCTCCTCAGTCTGGAAGGGTGACTCGGCTGATAGAGAAAAATTATGACGAGGTGATCTCGTCCTCCAACTCCGATGACTTTTCCATCGACTCCTTTACTGACTGTGAATCTGAGGTAAGAGAGTTGTACCGTACCGTCCATGTCTTTGTTGAGTGACATCACTGTGAGGAGGATGGTCTCTGACTAGCTGACTCTGATACACAGTGTGATGATGAGGATCATGGAAGGAGGACACCACTGCTGAAAGTTAAGGATGAGGAGGATGGAAAGGTGACAAAGCTTGAAGTGAGGGATATGGTAGAGGACGACGATCTGTCTCTCCACTCCTTCGATGAGTCAGACTTCCTGGTAAGTTCTGCATACAAAAAAATATATAATAATATATATATATATGGCGGATTGGAAATTATGCAGACAATTACATTGATAGAGCCCATAGGTTCTGCACCATGTATTTGAGTAACTCTTTCACTGAATGTGGAGAATGGACTATGACCAGCTAGCTCTCTGACACACAGCGTGATGATGGCAATGATGCCTCTACTGACGACTTTCCAGAGCCTCCAAAGGAACCACAAGTTCCACTGAAGGACCATCAACTGGTAGGCGTCTCTTACATTTGTTTGTGTGTGTGTCACATCTCAATGGTTTGACCCTTTGTCTGTACAGATTATTCGCCTGGCCCCCATCACCAACCTGAGTGAGACTGGCAGGAAGCTGCTCCAAGAAATGGCGCAGGAAATGGCAGGAGTGGCCCCACAGGTGAGAGGAAATACAAGAAGGGAATCTTGTCCGTATGTCCTTCTACAGTATAGCATATCTCTAGATATAGTAGCTCAAGAGAAGAGAAAACCCATAAGCTTACATTACTTTTTCTCCTTGTCCAAAATATTCAGGAAGGCAAGATCAATAAGAAAAAGAAGGGCAAGGCCAAAAAAACGAGTGAAGCAAGAGAAGGCCAATAAGATGCAACAGATAGAAAATGTTGGAGAAAGTAAGGAGGAGGACAAGAAAGAGGAAAAGAAGAGTCTGAGGAAGAGGTGAGGAAATAAATGAGGGAGAAGTGGAATATAAACAGGGAATACTAGACTAGAGAATTAGAGAAATAGAATGAGGTAGCAGAGAAAGAGCAGCTGTCTGATGTGTTAATGCAAACTTAAGCAATAAGGCACGAGGGGGTGTTGTATATGGCCAGCCTACCACGTCTAAGGGCTGTTCTTAAGCACGACGCAGAGCGTCGTGCCTGGATACAGCCCTTAGCCGTGGTAAATTGGCCATATTCCACATACCCCGAGTTCCCTTATTGCTATGATAAACTGGTTACCAATGTAATTAGAGCAGTAAAAATAAATGTTTTGTCATACCTGTGGTATACGGTCTGACATACCACGGCTGTCAGCCAATCAGCATTCAGGGCTCGAATCAACCAGTTTATAATTTTATTTATTCTCCTGTTGTTTTTGATTGACAGGTTTCTTCAGTGGCTGCTGCCCAAACTGAGATGTTCAAAGAAATAATGGCCAACTATTACTCCTACTACCACACACACACACATTATTTTGCTAATTTGCACCCCAGTATCTCTATTTGCACATCATCTTTTGCACATCTATCATTCCAGTGTTAATACGAAATTGTAACTATTTTGCACTATGGCCTATTTATTGCCTTACCTCCATAATTTACTACATTCGCACACACTGTATATATATTTTCTGTTGTATTTTTGACTTTATGTTTTGTTTACCCCATATGTAACTCTGTGTTGTTGTTTTTATCGCACTGCTTTGCTTTATCTTGGCCAGGTCGCAGTTGTAAATGAGAACTTGTTCTCAACTGGCTTACCTGGTTAAATAAAGGTTAAATAAAACATTTATAAAAAATTTGCAAAATACATATATTTGTCTCATTCTTATATTTTGCGACATGCACCATTCTTACAAAACAAATACGATATTGGTCCCCATACATCCTACCCAGGTGGCGTATGATAATGAGTTGGATTTACATAGTGCGTAGAAGCGCTTTCCCATGCTTAGGCTTGGAAATATAGCCAGGAGAAGCAGGGTCAACACCCCTACTCATGCCATAAGTGCCATGAGATGTTTAGTAACAACAGAGAGATAAGACCTCTGTCTACGCGGTCTCATCCAAAGGACAGCACCGGCCGCAGGGCAGTGTCACTGGTATTGGGGTCTTAGGTCTCCTTTGGCCAAAGGGAAGAGAAGAGGGCCCCTTACTGGCCTCCTTGCAATATCTGGTCTCCCACACAGAGACGGAAACCTACACCTGTTTAGACCCCTGAGGATATGGCTTCAGATGAAAGACAGCTGAGAGATGCAGAATGCATAAGCTTGAAACACTGTGATGTATGCAAGTTCATGAACATTGTGCACAGAAGTGGAGCATGCATCTGGTCTGAAGCATGTCAAAAGTGTGCATATGAACTGGGACTGGAGGACTGCATCAGATTTAAACTAAATTAGCATTTATCTGATGTAGCTACACCCATCTGTACTTGACTTGTGCTGTTTGAAACATGTATTTCCAATAAAACTTTAGAAATTGCAATTATTTGTGTCAGGCAGATATTTTTCTTAATTACATCAATGGTTCTTAAACCTTTTACAGCACGGGAACAATTATTGTTCCGACATTACACTGGCTAAGTTGAATGCACCAATTTGTAAGTCGCTCTGGATAAGAGCGTCTGCTAAATGACTTAAATGTAAATGTAAAATGTAAACGTTACATATTATCAGTGGGTGTTTTTTATTCTGCTGTCCTGGACTGGATCCAACGATAGGTGGCAGTAGTGCACCAATAAATAGTTGTCCATTAATGTCCTTGTGTAATGTGATATTGTACCACCTAGCGCAAATGTCCTTTGTATTTTCTTTATATATATTTGTGTTCCCCATGTACTTTTTGTATTGATTTGTTGTTAATAAAAATAAAATAAAATAATAATAACAACAAAAACAAAATTAATCAATATAAACAATTTAATGAAAAATACATTTAAAATATATATTTTTAGAAATACACACACAAAAAAAAAGACTGTTGTTCCTATGCAAAGAGCAGACGCTTGTGAAAAGTACTAGCTAGCTGCAAAATTGGCTAGCTAGCGAATTGGCTAAATATCCTGCTGGTAACCATCTTGCTGCTTTATACAGAGCGCGCGTGTGTGTCCGTCGCTACTAACCTAGCTAGCCATCAAAAAGGTTCCTAACGTTACAACATGGCAGACGGCTGGAGCACTGACACCCGGGATACTGTGAAATACCTTACAATTAAGTAAGTTGCAGTTGGCCGTTGTGTGGCTTTTATTCCTTGTATTGCCATAAAGTTAGCTCTAAAAGCAGATGACGATGAACACCCATTATATTGTTTGACCTGAACCCTGACTGAGTTTGCCAGGGAAACATGGCAAATAGTTAGCTAGAATGTTGTTTACTTTGTTTATATTTACAATGGTGTTTACAGGATCCGTATTCAGAGAGTGACCTCTACAGCAGCCCTCTCTCAACACCTTCAGCAGCAGGTTTTGGCTCAACCGGAGAGGGAAGGCATTGAGCTGGACACCCTCAACTCACCGGCTCAATCAGGTATTAACACTGTTTTGAAACAGCAAGATGAAGTTAGATGCATCTTAGTTGAGTAGATGTTATTTTCGAAGTGGCTAGATATGGACCAGAACATCGTCAGACAGGATGAGATAGAGGGTGAGTGTATATTGTATTAATATTTATTTCAATATAAATATTTAGTTTATATTGTATTCCTGATAATAGTTATCATAAAATGGTATTTGTAACATGCATTATTATTAATTATTTTATCATAGAATCCCTCCCCCAATGGCCAGTTCTGTACTTCTGGCAGCACTACAGAAATGAAGGCTATGGCTACCTGGTCATTCCTTCCACCCCTGGTAAGGTGTGTATATGTGTATAATGACAGTCAGAATTGTTTTCTGAAAGTAGCGTAAATGATGATCTACTCTGACTGTGTGTGTCTGTATCCCATAGGGAAGCATACAATAATGTGTCATACGTGGAGACCACAGGAACAGTGTCAGAACTGAGACGCTTCTTCATTGGTGGATCCCCTGAGCTTGAGGACTACATTTACATCAGAGTCCCAGGGGGGTCCACGGTATTATGTTCTTTTAGTATGGGGTGAAGCAGCAGAATGAAAAAGGTTCTGACTTTTAGAGATCTGGATTCTTTCCATTTGGGACATATTTTCTCTGTTGTTTGTTTGACGTCACCGTGCTTGTCTTGTGTGCAGGGTATTTGTTGATGCCAGCACCCTGAAGAAGAGGAGGCAGAGTGTTCTGGACCAGCTGTGTCACGATCGTCTAATGAGGACCAATGCGCAGCGTTGAAGGTGAACATAGTTTATTACTATAAATGATCACACGATCAAAAACACAAACGAAAACGTGACGTCTACGGTTTCACACAAACCGAAATGAACAAGAAACCACAAACACAACGTGAAAGACAGATAGTTAAATATGGCTCCCAATCAGAGACAACGAGCCAACAGCTGACACTCGTTACCTCTGATTGGGAGTCACTCAAACAAAGAAATATAATAACCTAGAACCCACAACAAAACATAGAAACTAACACCCTGGCTCAACATACGAGAGTCCCCCGAGCCAGGGCGTGACAAGCTGGGAGGCTTCAGTCAGCAAGGGGCTGTCTATAATGTCCTGGGTAAGGAATGTCATGTCCAAATACAAATAATTGAGAAAGAATTACAAAATGTCAAGATGCTCGTACACAATATGCTGAGCGAAAAACATATTACAGTAGTCTGGTAAACAATGGATTTGTTCTCTAATTGGAAAAGTGTTTGTGAGGCTTTGTATACCTTCTTTTCCCATGTTTTGTATGAAACATTACTCTGCTATCATTTGGTCTATTACATTTTTACCTTTGGGAGAAATGAGATGAGCACAGGTCTACCTAGTAAAGTCCAGGTTGTATCAAGCCTGTTCTTGGGTAAGATGAGACTCCTCACTCTTTTCCTCTCATCTCTCCTCTTTTCCCCCTAAGGTGTGTGCAGCTCACTCACTGCTGAGCGCGTCTCAATCGCATGTATAGTAAAGTGTCCGAGAGGAGTGAGGTTGCCAGGAAACTGTCAGTGCTGGCGCTCCCCTCTGCCCGTCTGGGAGTCTGCTGCACCTGCCTCAGTAACCAGCCCTGCTGGCACCGCCACAGAGTGGCCTGGCGCTGGCCATGGTGAACACGGTCTGTCTCCCTCTCCTAATTAAACTTTATACATTACAAACATCTATAGTTGGTTGTCCTGATGGATACTTGCTAGTAATTTAATGCAGGCAGTGACATGCGGTCAGGGTAGGCAATGCTTACCCTGTGGTAATCGATATATATATTTTTTAAAGTATGAAAAGCCCCCAAAACTGAAAATATCACACGTACATATTATTCAGACCCTTTCCTTAGTACTTTGTTGAAGCATCTTTGGCAGCGATTACAGACTCGAGTCTTCTTGGGTATGATGCTACAAGCCTGGCACACCTGTATTTGGGGAGTTTCTCCCATTTTTCTCTGCAGATCCTCTCAAGTTCTGTAAGGTTGGATGGGGATGGGGATGGGGAGCGTTGCTGCACAGCTGTTTTCAGGTCTTTTCAGAGATGTTCGATCGGGTTCAAGTCTGGGCTCTGGCTGGGCCACTCAAGGACATTCAGAGGCTTGTCCCGAAGCCACTCCTGCATTGTCCTGGCTGTGTGCTTTGTGTCGTTGACCTGTTGGAAGGTGAACCTTCGCCGAAGTCTGAGGTCCTGAGTGCTCTGGAGATGTTTTCATCAAGGATCTCTCTATACTTCGCGCCATTCATCTGTCCCTCGATCCTGATTAGTTTCCCAGTCCTTGCCACTGAGAAACATCCCCACAGCATGATGCTGCCACCACCATGCTTCACCGTAGGGATGGTGCCAGGTTTCCTCCAGACTTGACGCCAAAGAGTTCAATCTTGATTTCATCAGACCAGAAAATCTTGTTTCTCATTGTCTGAGAGTCTTTTAGCTGCCTTTTGGCAAACTCCAAGCGGGCTGTCATGTGCCTTTTACTGAGGAGTGGCTTCTGTCGGGCCACTCTACCATAAAGGCCTGATTGGTGGAGTGCTGCAGAGATGGTTGTCCTTCTGGTAGGTTCTCCCATCTCCACAGAGAAAATCTGGAGCTCTGTCAGAGTGACCATCGGGTTCTTGGTCACCTCTTTGACCCTTCTCCCCCGATTGCTCAGTTTGGCCGGGCGGCCAGCTCTAGGACGATTCTTGGTGGTTTCAAACTTCTTCCATTTAAGAATGATGGAGGCCACTGTCTCCTTGGGGACCTTCAATGCTGCAGACATTTTTTGGTACCCTTCCCCAGATCTGTGCCTCGAAACAATCCTGTCTCGGAGCTCTACGGACAATTCCTTCATCCTCATGGCTTTTTTTCAGACATGCACAGTCAACTGTGGGACCTTATATAGACAGGTGTGTGCCTTTCCAAATCATGTCCAATCAATTGAATTTACCACAGGTGGACTCCAATCAAGTTGTAGAAAAATCTTCAGGATGATCAATGGAAACAGGATGCACCTGAGCTCAATTTCGAGTCTCATAGCAAAGGGTCTGAATACTAATGTAAATAAGGTATTTCCATTTTTTTATTTTTAATAAATGTGCAATAAAGTCTATGTGTCCATATATTGGTCTTTTAGTGCCACCTATCAGTTCTAACTGTGGATGCTACATCGATTTATGGCTGAGCTTTAACAGTGTGTCATTTTATCGGATTATATGAAGTATGCCGCCATCAGAGGCTATCGCTTGTGTAGCTTGGCTACATTGTTATTTACATTTGGTTAAAATTGTTTGTCAATTTCAGTTAATAGCCTATGTCACTCTGGTTGTTGGAGCTACTGTAACCTATTCTACGGTGAACTTGGGCTTCATCAAGGTTTATTTGTGAGTAAATCTGGCTTTGATAATAGCCACCGACCTCAACGCATGTCACTGAGCGTAAGGTTAAGTCAGAGTGAAATCTATTTCGGTTTTCTTTTTTTATGTGTATAGTTGTATTAATGTTAATAGATTAGATGTGCCTCTCACTGTAATAAGGGGTTTGGAATTTTTTATTATTGTTCGCTTTATTCATTCCCTAGCCTGAGGTGGTGTAACCTCTGGTGGCTGGATAGATTTTGTAAAGTGTTGGTCCCATGTAGGCGAAAACAGAGGTGATTATGATATGAAATATTGCGTCAGGACATTTATCATGCTGTGAAGATCCCCACAAGGCGTTTTTTCTTGTATATTAACTAATTTGACGTCTAAGGCATTGAAAGCATTATATATTTGCCGTCTGTGAATGTATTTACAAATTCAACATGGCCGCCTATTCAGATGCCCTAGGAAGGTTGTGTAAATACAGAGAGCAGAGCAAGATTAGAGTAAAATACAGTTGAAGACGGAAGTTTACACTTAGGTTGGAGTCATTAAAACTCGTTTTTCAACCACTCCACAAATTTATTGTCAACAAACTATAGTTTTGGCAAGTCGGTTAGGACATCTACTTTGTGCATGACACAAGTAATTTTTCCAACAATTGTTTATAGACAGATTATTTCACTTATAATTCACTGTATCACAATTCCAGTGGGTCAGAAGTTTACATACACTAAGTTGACTGTGCCTTTAAACAGCTTGGAAAATTCCAGAAAATGATATCATGGCTTTAGAAGCTTCTGACAGGCTAATTGACATCATTTGAGTCAACTGGAGGTGTACCTGTGGATGTATTTCAAGGCCTACCTTCAAACTCAGTGTCTCTTTGCTTGACATCATGGGAAAATCAAAAGAAATCTGCCAAGACCTCAGAAAAAAACTGTAGACCTCCACAAGTCTGGTTCATCCTAGGGAGCAATTTCCAAACGCCTGAAGGTACCACGTTCATCTGGACAAACAATAGTAGGCAAGTATAAACACCATGGGACCACGCAGCCATCATACCGCTCAGGAAGGAGACGCGTTCTGTCTCCTAGAGATGAACGTACTTTGCAAATCAATCCCAGAACAACAGCAAAGGACCTTGTGAAGATGCTGGAGTTAACGGGTACAAAAGTATCTATATCCACAGTAAAACGAGTCCTATATTGACATAACCTGAAAGGTCGCTCAGCAAGGAAGAAGCCACTGCTCCAAAACCGCCATAAAAAAGCCAGACTACGGTTTGCAACTGCACATGGGGACAAAGATCGTACTTTTTGGAGAAATGTCCTCTAGTCTGATTAAACAAAAATGGAACTGTTTGGCCATTATGACCATCGTTATGTTTGGAGGAAAAAAGGGGGAAGCTTGCAAGCCGAAGAACACCATCCCAACCGTGAAGCACGGGGTGGCAGCATCATGCTGTTGGGGTGCTTTGCTGCAGGAGGGACTGGTGCACTTCACAAAATAGATGGCATCATGAGGAAGGAAAATGATGTGGATATATTGAAGCAACATCTCAAGACATCAGTCAGGAAGTTAAAGCTTGGTCGCAAATGGGTCTTCCAAATGGACAATGACCCCAAGCATACTTCCAAAGTTGTGGTAAAATGGCTTAAGGACAACAAAGTCAAGGTATTGGAGTGGCCATCACAAAGCCCTGACCTCAATCCTATAGAAAATGTGTGGGCAGAACTGAAAAAGCGTGTGCGAGCAAGGAGGCCTACAAACCTGACTCAGTTACACCAGCTCTGTCAGGAGGAATGGGCCAAAATTCACCCAACTTATTGTGGGAAGCTTGTGGAAGGCTACCCGAAACGTTTGACCCAAGTTAAGCAATTTAAAGTCAATGCTACCAAATACTAATTGAGTGTATGTAAACTTCTGACCCACTGGGAATGTGATGAAAGAAATAAAAGCTGAAATAAATAATTCTCTCTACTATTATTCTGACATTTCACATTCTTAAAATATAGTGGTGATCCTAACTGACCTAAGAAATTGAATTTTTACTAGGACTAAATGTCAGGAATTGTGAAAAACTGAGTTTAAATGTATTTGGCTAAGGTGTATGTAAACTTCCGACTTCCACTGTATGCATACTTGTAGCACATTCATATTGTACCATGTACTGTTAAATTTGTACATTTAAATTGCAGTAACTATTTAGTCATTGAGCCTTGTTCTTCATCGGTTCATTAAATAATAGGTCTTAGATTCAATGGTGGTAAACTGTAAAAATGTCCAGGTGTTCTTTTCTCATGCTCTCTGACTGTAAGGCTTAGTGCCAACTAGTCACATTTAGATGAACACTACCACGGCATTTAGGCAATGCAATATGTGTTGGTTGTATGTGCACTTGCAGTACAACATGAATACGTCTATTAACTGTCATTTATGTGTGTTCTGATAATCACTAATTCTGGGATGTGTACAGTACAGTACTGAGTGTACAAAACATTAGGAACACCTTCCTAATATTGAGTTCCACCCGCCCCCTTTTGCCTTCAGAACAGCCTCAATTCGTCGGGGCATGGACTCTACAAGGTGTCGAAAGCATTCCACAGGGATGCTGGCCCATGTTGACTCCAATGCTTCCCACAGTTGTCTGGATGTCCTTTGGGTGGTGGACCATTCTTGATACACGGGGAAACTGTTGAGCGTGAAAAACACAGCAGCGTTGCAGTTCTTGACACACTCAACCCGGTGCACCTGGAACCTACTACCATACCCCGTTTAAAGGCACTTCAATCTTTTGTCTTCCCCATTTACCTTCTGAATGGCACACACACACAATCCATGTCTCAATTGTAGCAAGACTTAAAAATCCTCCTTTAATGTGTCTCCTGCCCTTCATCTACACTAATTGAAGTGGATTTAACAAGTGACATCAACAAGGGATCATAGACAGACCAGGTAAATCCAGGTGAAAGCTATGTCATGGAAAGAGCAGGCGTTCCTAATGTTTTGTACACCCAGTAAGCATTTTATGTAGGTTTTATCTTTCTATGCTGATGGTTGAAGGTCTAATACAGAATATTTACTTCAATTTTCTGAGGTTCTGTTGAACATTAACTGTATGAAATGAAGTGGATGATATAAGGGTGATGTTCAGCTGTCCTTTTGGTGTTTCTTTTAATAGAGAAACCCCTAAACTATTGTAGTGATATGGCAGGGTTCATGTTTTCATTGAAGAATTGTGTGCCTTTTAACTTTTTCTCTTGCATTACTGATATCGAATAACGTGTTCCATCATGACCTGTTACATGACTCTTACCACTTGATCCAGTTGTATATGCAAAATAGCTATTTGTATATAAACAGTATAACTTGAAAGCATGCATTTGTAAAGAAATAATAATCATTGATTTGCTATATTTAGTCTTGGTTGTCATTTATGGCTTCTCTTTACTGTGCACAACTGCCTCATTTTCTAAAGATTACATCATAATCTGCCCTTATAGCCCACACTCTTGATAACCTCACCCACTGCTCCCTGCTCCTCAATTTACAATAATGTTGATTGCCAAACAAACTGCATGTAATGGATCTAATTTACTGGTGAGGGGATGCTATTTAATTGCTGTAAGTAGTTAAGTAAAGGAAAACTGAATAAATCAGTGAAAGTGTAATATAAAATGCCTGATATATCAAGAGTGCCAAGAGATTTGTCTACAGTATGTGTAGAAAACGCAAAGTACAAGCCAAAAGGAGTGGTCTTACAATCAACTGACAATCAAAACCTTCTTGTATTGATTTGACCTTGAACATTTTGAGCCTGCTTGTTTCTTGAAACCAAAATCATCAGTGAAGAAACCGTGTACCTTTAAGTACTGCCTCAAACCCCATGTCCAAGCATATTATATCTCAACGTATAACATATGAGATAGCTCTGTCATTCAATGTGTTTTCTATGTCATCAAACGGTCAGTGAAGACACAGGTGCCCCTGGGTGAACCATCACAGATCCTGGCAGTGACTCTGGCATGTTTGCTGTGAAACTCTGGGGGGCACTGACAGACACAGACAGTGGACTGAGGTGGGAATGTTGAGAATGTAGATGTTGAGCCACTGGATCCCAGTGACTAGTGGTTTGAGAGGCATATGTGTGCCCATGACTGTGTCCATGGCCGGAGCTGTGTTAGTGACTATGTCCATGACTTGGCCCAAAGCTATGCTTGAGGACATATCCATGGTTGTGACCATAATAACCTGAGAGCTGAACAGAGCTCCCCTGTGTATAGTATGAGTTGGCCCAGCCTTCAAATGTCTTTGGTGTGGTCTCGGTAGCCTGTAGATTGGAGGAAACTGGAGCGTGGGCATGGACTGGGTAGGAGCCTGGGGATGGAATGATTCTGCAACCAATGAGAATGTGGAGAGATTAAGGGGCGCTTATCTAACTAAACAGTGATTCTCTATTGAATCATGGGGGACCACTAGGTGTCTATTGTACAGTATTCAATTACAGCTGAGGATCCTCTATTAAAACTGCACCTCATTATACTGTAGAACATCATGTTCTCTGGCTTGCACCCAAAAATCATGTTAATTTAATGACCTCTTGTCTTGTAGGATAAATAATGCGTTTAGTGCTTTCTCAGTACTCACGGTGGGTGGACCGTCTTCCTTCTCTCCTCTGTTGATGCAGGGACATACAGGACACCAATGGTCCTCAGCAGCCTGAAAGGCATCTTCTTGTCCAGCACTGATGCCCTAGCATCAGACATGTCTAGAAGTGAGAGCCAGCCCTTTCCGTCTGTTTCACCAGAGCAAGATAAAGAGAATGTGTGACGCAGTGATGCAAGATTTTCCTAACCAAACATCCCATAATGTTCAGCATGAGGACTCAACAAACATTTCAAGCATATACAACACACACAAATATTACAACTTAACTATACTACTACGCACACTTAAAGCTGTGACACACTGCAGAGTGTATCACAGTTATTTTCAACCACAATGAGGTTGGAGTAAGGATACAGATCCTGCCCTGCAATGATGACGTTGCAGAGGAAGACAGTTTGTGGGACCAAAAGTGTTACGATGAGCAGAAACAGTCAGGGCAGGGCTAACATGGATACACTGACTCCAAAAAGAAAGCCCTTAACCATACGGGAGTGCACTGTGGCCATACCCATAAGGGAGAGGGATACAGGAACTAACCCCCTCCACTTGATTCTGGGAAGATGCACCAAACAGTACCAGCCCCAGGATGGTGTACAACACCCCTGTGCTGATAGAGAGCAGCTGAAACATGAGGACACGAACAGTGCCCACACTCTTCTCAATACCACCACAGAGGGGCACCAGAACCCCAATGCTTAGGAGTAGCTGGGTCACTGTCTTGTAAGCGGAAGGAATATGTGATGAGTTTGTGTACTGGAATAGGACAGGATTAAAACGGAAATTATAGGGTTGACAGACATCAGTGGCATTGATGTGTTGTGCTCTTGCTTGCCGCTGTAGCCTACTGCCACCATCTTTTACGTCTTTAACGTTAGCTACAAATTGTAGCAAGCTAGATAACGTTACAACACTCCCATTCAAAGTAGCTAGCTACCGAGCATATGACTCTTGATTCACCTAGCCCCTCCTTGCTAATTTACCATGCCCATTGCCAAAAACTGTAGTTCCAAGACTGAAGGCATCCTCTGATAAACCGAAATATGTAGTTACAGTAAACAAAACAAAGGATACTATAATGACAGAAACAATGCCACTCGTGAACTCTTGAACCTCTGAACCACATTGTTGTGGGAAAATTCGATCCAAGATTAAGGCAGAGGCTATTTGACGATATAATAGAAACATATTTAATACGAGCAGCTGCAGGGGAGATCCACCTCTGATTTCATAGGGAAGAACTCAAGGAAGAAATGCTTACATGTCCCTTATATTGCGGGAGGTGATAATACAACCAATTTGTTTACACAACAGTACTTTCAATACATCAACAGTTCCGGAACACCATTGCCTTGTGTTAGGGTGCAGACATACCAGGCGTCAATGAAAGGCATAACATCACAATCCAACACAGAACATATCCCTTGAGAAGTTACAACAGCTCACCCTAAATTCTTTCAAAACTATTCGGGAGATAATTTTGATGCTCAGTGCATATTTGTCAAACTACTAGTGGATAATCAAGCACAATACAAAAATGTCAGTTACGACACCTGTCCTCCAATATTGCACAACACTTCTTACAATTTAGTCATTTAGCAGACGCTCTTATCCAGAGCGACTTACAGTTAGTACATACATTTTCATACTGGCCCCCCGTGGGAAACGAACCCTCAACCCTGGCGTTGGAAGCGCCATGCTCTACCAACTGAGCTACAGGGGACATTTTAGCTAAAACTGGGGGTAGCTAGCTTGCTAAGCCAAAACAAATGTACTGGACTACCGCATTTGGATAAATCACATTCACAACCACAAAATTACTGATCTGCAGATCATGAAGTGCACTAAGGCAGTGCTGCATTTAAAGACACTGCCACCTGCTGACTTGTGCCTGAAATGTGATGATCAAAGTGTCCTCAGCAGCCCATTTGAGTTAGATAGAAAGCCAGATAGATATATTTGATTTGACACTTAAATAAAATAATTAAAACCGTTTAATAAAATAAAACGTGTCAGGGACAACACAATAAAACCAACTACTTCCATTGTGGTCCCTTAATGATTGTTTCTCCAAGTGCAAAAAAAATATATATATATATATTGGCAAGGAATGGTTAATTCCTAATGATTTCCTGTTGGCCTATGTAAAACGTCGAACCAACCATCCACACAACCATTTCTCAGTCAGTAGGATATATGCACATCACTTTCGTTATTCAGTTAGCTACAACCAGTGGGAAGGTAGCTTAGTGGGTAAGAGCGTTGTGCCAGTATCCGAAAGGTCGCTGGTTCCAATCCCCGAGCCGACTAGGTGAAAAATCTGTCGATGTACCCTTGAGCAAGGCACTTAACCCTAATTGCTCCTGTAAGTCGCTCTGGATAAGAGCGTCTGCTAAATGACCAAAAAATACAAACAGACCGTATCCAAACAAGCCTTTTGCTTGTGACGTTTATGCTTGGTTACATTTTATGACGTGCCAAGCATTAATTCACTACATAAATGTGTTCAGATGTGATTTCATCTGTACAATCGCTTTCTTCACTCAGGTTGCTGCAGGTAACCTTTGGCCTTTGATGCACAGCCTTCCCCAACCTGTATAATATATACAGGGTGCCTTATATATATATATATATATATATATATATATATATATATATATATATATATATATAATAGATAGATAGATAGATAGATAGATAGATAGATAGGGAATAGGGTGCCATTGTGGATGCCATCTTTGTGTGTGTGTGTGTGTGTGTGTGTGTGTCAGGATATGCTTTATGTTTTGTGTCAATCAATTGATGGAAATGTTTCCCTCAGAAAGCAAGATGGATCGTAATGATGAGAGAATCAAAAGAGCTTTAAGGCGCCGCCCTTATGTGGTAAATATAACATATTTATTTATTTGTTCTGTTTTTGTTATATTATCACATTTTAAAGTGAGTGTTGTGTTGACAGTTGAATCCAGTGAGGGTGAACACCCCTGATTCTGTGTTGTGGCCAACCGGCAAAAGGTGCGCAGAAGGCCAAAGCCTGTAAGTAATATCTGACCTGAAAACAATAACACATACGCATTAGTTATACATGCTGCATGTACAAACTGCAGTTATCACAATAAAAGCAAATGCAGATATCCCTCCCTATCTAACCACATTGAATGCTGTCTTGACAGTCTACTTCAGTGCAGACCACTAAGATCCACAAAAGGCCTGTAAGTCACATTCAAATTCAACCACATAACAGTACTTTTGATATTTATTGATACATAATTCAAGTTATTTCCATGGCCAAAATGAGCAAAGCAGTGTTTAATTCATTTTTTACTGTTAACAGCCAATCATTGTGAGCTGTGGGCAGGACCAGACATCTGGGGATGGATGGAATATCAATCCAGAGCCTCTCAGCCAGGTCACACATCTATGCTGTTCCCACAGAGACAACAGATAGATCAATATTTTGATTCATATGGCCATTTTGGTTGGCTTAGTTGAATTGATAATCATCCATTCGACATTTTAAAGATTCCTATACTATGGAAGGTCTTTATCTCCATCCCTAATGTTATTGGAGTTGCATTTATTGCATTTCAATACACTTGCATTTTCAGTTACCCATGTATTACTCACTACTTGTAAACCATGTTGGTGCCAGTGTATTCTATGGCTGCCATGAGTACATGCCTTTCGCTGTCTCCTCAGTCTGGAAGGGTGACTCGGCTGATAGAGAAAAATTATGATGAGGTGATCTCGTCCTCCAACTCCGATGACTTTTCCATCGACTCCTTTACTGACTGTGAATCTGAGGTAAGAGAGTTGTACTGCACCGTCCATGTCTTTGTTGAGTGACATCACTGTGAGGGAGGATGGTCTCTGACTAGCTGACTCTGATACACAGTGTGATGATGAGGATCATGGAAGGAGGACACCACTGCTGAAAGTTAAGGATGAGGAGGATGGAAAGGTGACAAAGCTTGAAGTGAGGGATATGGTAGAGGACGACGATCTGTCTCTCCACTCCTTCGATGAGTCAGACTTCCTGGTAAGTTCTGCATACAAAAAAATATATAATAATATATATATATATGGCGGATTGAAATTATGCAGACAATTACATTGATAGAGCCCATAGGTTCTGCACCATGTATTTGAGTAACTCTTTCACTGAATGTGGAGAATGGACTATGACCAGCTAGCTCTCTGACACACAGCGTGATGATGGCAATGATGCCTCTACTGACGACTTTCCAGAGCCTCCAAAGGAACCACAAGTTCCACTGAAGGACCATCAACTGGTAGGCGTCTCTTACATTTGTTTGTGTGTGTCACATCTCAATGGTTTGACCCTTTGTCTGTACAGATTATTCGCCTGGCCCCCATCACCAACCTGAGTGAGACTGGCAGGAAGCTGCTCAAGAAATGGCGCAGGAAATGGCAGGAGTGGCCCCACAGGTGAGAGGAAATACAAGAAGGGAATCTTGTCCGTATGTCCTTCTACAGTATAGCATATCTCTAGATATAGTAGCTCAAGAGAAGAGAAAACCCATAAGCTTACATTACTTTTTCTCCTTGTCCAAAATATTCAGGAAGGGAAGATCAATAAGAAAAAGAAGGGCAAGGCCAAAAAACGAGTGAAGCAAGAGAAGGCCAATAAGATGCAACAGATAGAAAATGTTGGAGAAAGTAAGGAGGAGGACAAGAAAGAGGAAAAGAAGATGAGGGAAGTGGAATGAGGGAGAAGTGGAATATAAACAGGGAATACTAGACTAGAGAATTAGAGAAATAGAATGAGGTAGCAGAGAAAGAGCAGCTGTCTGATGTGTTAATGCAAACTTAAGCAATAAGGCACGAGGGGGTGTTGTATATGGCCAACATACCACGTCTAAGGGCTGTTCTTAAGCACGACTGTCACGATCGTCTGAAGAAGCGGACCAATACGCAGCGCGTGGAGTGAACATGATGACTTTATTTAATAAAGCAACCACGAAAAACAACAAATGACGATAGTGAAGTCCTCTGTAACACTGACAGAAACATGGAACAAAAACCCACAACCACAAAGTGAAACCCCACAGTATAAATATGGCTCCCAATCAGAGATAACGAGCCGACAGCTGACACTCGTTACCTCCGATTGGGAGTCATTGACAAAACCTAGAAATAAACCCGACAGAAAAGCAAACATAGAAATACACCCAACAGAAAATGAACAACCTGGCTCAATAATCAAAGTCCCGGAGCCAGAGTGTCACAGTACCCCCTAAAGGTGCGAACTCCGGGCGCACCAGCATACAGTCTAGGAGAGGGTCTGGGTGGGCGTCTGTCCACGGTGGCGGCTCTGGCACTGGTCGTGGTCCCCACCCCCACCATAGTCACTACCCGCTTGTGTAACCTCCTCCACATGACCACCCCCCAACTAAACCCCACAGGATTAAGGGGCGCACTGGACTAAGAGGCAGCACCGGACTCAGGGGCAGCACCGGACTAAGGGGCAGCACCGGACTAAGGGGCAGTACCG
Source organism: Coregonus clupeaformis (assembly GCF_020615455.1). NCBI lineage: Eukaryota > Metazoa > Chordata > Actinopteri > Salmoniformes > Salmonidae > Coregonus > Coregonus clupeaformis. The sequence goes on from NW_025536510.1 coordinate 38,396, forward strand.
GGCTAAGGGGGCAGCACCGGGCTAAGGGGCAGCACCGGGCTAAGGGGCAGTACCGGACTAAGGGGCAGCTCCGACTAAGGGGCAGCACCGGGCTAAGGGGCAGTACCGGACTAAGGGGCAGCTCCCGGACTGAACGGCGGATCCTGGCTGGCTGGCTCTGGCGGATCTGGCTGGCTGGCGGATCCGGGCTGGACGGCTCTGGCGGATCCTGGCTGGACGGCTCCTGGCGGATCCTGGCTGGACGGCTCTGGCGGATCCTGGCTGGACGGCTCTGGCGGATCCTGGCTGGACGGCTCTGGCGGATCCTGGCTGGACGGCTCCGGCGATCCTGGCTGGACGGCTCCGGCGGATCCTGGCTGGACGGCTCCGGCGGATCCTGGCTGGACGGCTCCCGGCGGATCCTGGCTGGGCGGCTCGGCGGATCCTGGCTGGACGGCTCGGCGGATCCTGGCTGGACGGCTCTGGCGGATCCTGGCTGGACGGCTCTGGCGGATCCTGGCTGGCCGGCTCCGGCGGATCCTGGCTGGACGGCTCTGGCGGATCCTGGCTGGACGGCTCTGGCGGATCCTGGCTGGACGGCTCTGGCGGATCCTGGCTGGACCTCATGGCTGGCCGTCTGGCTGCTCATGGCTGGCCGACGGATCTGGCTGCTCATGGCTGGCCGACGGATCTGGCTGCTCATGGCTGGCCGACGGATCTGGCTGCTCATGGCTGGCCGACGGATCTGGCTGCTCATGGCTGGCCGACGGATCTGGCTGCTCATGGCTGGCCGACGGATCTGGCTGCTCATGGCTGGCCGACGGATCTGGCTGCTCATGGCTGGCCGACGGATCTGGCTGCTCATGGCTGGCCGACGGATCTGGCTGCTCATGGCTGGCCGACGGATCTGGCTGCTCATGGCTGGCTGACGGATCTGGCTGCTCATGGCTGGCTGACGGATCTGGCTGCTCATGGCTGGCTGGCGGTGCTGGCTGCTCATGGCTGGCTGACGGATCTGGCTGCTCGCGGCTGGCTGACGGATCTGGCTGCTCATGGCTGGCTGGACGGATCTGGCTGCTCGTGGCTGGCTGACGGATCTGGCTGCTCATGGCTGGCTGACGGATCTGGCTGCTCATGGCTGGCTGACGGATCTGGCTGCTCATGGCTGGCTGACGGATCTGGCTGCTCATGGCTGGCTGACGGATCTGGCTGCTCATGGCTGGCTGACGGATCTGGCTGCTCATGGCTGGCTGACGGTGCTGGCTGGGCGGCTGGCGGTGAGGCGGACCCCAGCCTCGGAGAGTGGTCATCACCTCCAGCAGGGCGGTTCCCATCTGCAGGAGCTGCTCTTGCTGGTCCCGAACCTGGGCTTCCAGTCTTGTACGGGCTGCGTCGGCTCCTGCTGATTCCATAGCTGGTGTATGCTTCTGTCTGGCGGAAGGCTCTAGCGGCTCCTGTCTGGCGGAAGGCTCTAGCGGCTCCGGTCTGGCGGACGGCTCTGAAGGCTCATGGCAGACGGGCGGCTTTGCAGGCTCAGTACAGACGGGCGGCTTATGCAGCGCTTGGCAGACGGGCAGTTCAGGCGCCATAGGGCAGACGGGCAGTACAGGCGCCGTTGAGCAGACGGGCAGTTCAGGCGCCCAAGCCATGTGCCCCCCCCCAAAAAATTTTTGGGGTTGCCTCCCGTCCTTCCGACGATAGCCCTGCCGACGCTGTTGCTCCTCTCGCCGTCGCCTCTCCACCGTTTCGCTCCATGGACGGCGATCCATCCCATCCAGGATCTCCTCCCACGTCCAGGACCCTTTTCCGTCCAACAGCTCCTCCCATGTCCAGACCCTTTGCTCCTGGACGCGCTGCTTGGTCCTTTTGTGGTGGGTTTTTCTGTCACGATCGTCTGAAGAAGCGGACCAATACGCAGCGCGTGGAGTGAACATGATGACTTTATTTAATAAAGCAACCACGAAAAACAACAAATGACGATAGTGAAGTCCTCTGTAACACTGACAGAAACATGGAACAAAAACCCACAACCACAAAGTGAAACCCCACAGTATAAATATGGCTCCCAATCAGAGATAACGAGCCGACAGCTGACACTCGTTACCTCCGATTGGGAGTCATTGACAAAACCTAGAAATAAACCCGACAGAAAAGCAAACATAGAAATACACCCAACAGAAAATGAACAACCCTGGCTCAATAATCAAAGTCCCGGAGCCAGAGTGTCACAACGACGCAGAGCGTCGTGCCTGGATACAGCCCTTAGCCGTGGTAAATTGGCCATATTCCACATACCCCCGAGTTCCCTTATTGCTATGATAAACTGGTTACCAATGTAATTAGAGCAGTAAAAATAAATGTTTTGTCATACCTGTGGTATACGGTCTGACATACCACGGCTGTCAGCCAATCAGCATTCAGGGCTGGAATCAACCAGTTTATAATACTATTTATTCTCTTGTTGTTTTTGATTGACAGGTTTCTTCAGTGGCTGCTGCCCAAACTGAGATGTTCAAAGAAATAATGGCCAACTATTACTCCTACTACCACACACACACACATTATTTTGCTAATTTTCACCCCAGTATCTCTATTTGCACATCATCTTTTGCACATCTATCATTCCAGTGTTAATACGAAATTGTAACTATTTTGCACTATGGCCTTTTTATTGCCTTACCTCCATAATTTACTACATTCGCACACACTGTATATATATTTTCTGTTGTATTTTTGACTTTATGTTTTGTTTACCCCATATGTAACTCTGTGTTGTTGTTTTTATCGCACTGCTTTGCTTTATCTTGGCCAGGTCGCAGTTGTAAATGAGAACTTGTTCTCAACTGGCTTACCTGGTTAAATAAAAAAGTAATAAAAAATGTGCAAAATACATATATTGGTCTCATTCTTATATTTTGCGACATGCACCATTCTTACAAAACAAATACGATATTGGTCCCCATACATCCTACCCAGGTGGCGTATGATAATGAGTTGGATTTACATAGTGCGTAGAAGCGCTTTCCCATGCTTAGGCTTGGAAATATAGCCAGGAGAAGCAGGGTCAACACCCCTACTCATGCCATAAGTGCCATGAGATGTTTAGTAACAACAGAGAGATAAGACCTCTGTCTACGCGGTCTCATCCAAAGGACAGCACCGGCCGCAGGGCAGTGTCACTGGTATTGGGGTCTTATGTCTCCCTTTGGCCAAAGGGAAGAGAAGAGGGCCCCTTACTGGCCTCCTTGCAATATCTGGTCTCCCACACAGAGACGGAAACCTACACCTGTTTAGACCCTGGAGGATATGGCTTCAGATGAAAGACAGCTGAGAGATGCAGAATGCATAAGCTTGAAACACTGTGATGTATGCAAGTTCATGAACATTGTGCACAGAAGTGGAGCATGCATCTGGTCTGAAGCATGTCAAAAGTGTGCATATGAACTGGGACTGGAGGACTGCATCACATTTAAACTAAATTAGAATTTATCTGATGTAGCTACACCCATCTGTACTTGACTTGTGCTGTTTGAAACATGTATTTCCAATAAAACTTTAGAAATTGCAATTATTTGTGTCAGACAGATATTTTTCTTAATTACATCAATGGTTCTTAAACCTTTTACAGCACGGGAACAATTATTGTTCTGACATTACACTGGCTAAGTTGAATGCACCAATTTGTAAGTCGCTCTGGATAAGAGCGTCTGCTAAATGACTTAAATGTAAATGTAAAATGTAAACGTTACATATTATCAGTGGGTGTTTTTTATTCTGCTGTCCTGGACTGGATCCAACGATAGGTGGCAGTAGTGCACCAATAAATAGTTGTCCATTAATGTCCTTGTGTAATGTGATATTGTACCACCTAGCGCAAATATCCTTTGTATTTTCTTTAGATACATTTGTGTTCCCCATGTACTTTTTGTATTGATTTGTTGTTAATAAAAATGAAATAAAATAATAATAACAGCAAAAACAAAATTAATCAATATAAACAATTAAATGAAAAATACATTTAAAATATATATATTTTTAGAAATACACACACAAAAAAAAGACTGTTGTTCCTATGCAAAGAGCAGACGCTTGTGAAAAGTACTAGCTAGCTGCAAAATTGGCTTGCTAGCGAATTGGCTAAATATCCTGCTGGTAACCATCTTGCTGCTTTATACAGAGCGCGCGTGTGTGTCCGTTGCTACTAACCTAGCTAGCCATCAAAAAGGTTCCTAACGTTACAACATGGCAGACGGCTGGAGCACTGACACCCGGGATACTGTGAAATACCTTACAATTAAGTAAGTTGCAGTTGGCCTTTGTGTGGCTTTTATTCCTTGTATTGCCATAAAGTTAGCTCTAAAAGCAGATGACGATGAACACCCATTATATTGTTTGACCTGAACCCTGACTGAGTTTGCCAGGGAAACATGGCAAATAGTTAGCTAGAATGTTGTTTACTTTGTTTATATTTACAATGGTGTTTACAGGATCCGTATTCAGAGAGTCACCTCTACAGCAGCCCTCTCCCAACACCTTCAGCAGCAGGTTTTGGCTCAACCGGAGAGGGAAGGCATTGAGCTGGACACCCTCAACTCACCGGCTCAATCAGGTATTAACACTGTTTTGAAACAGCAAGATGAAGTTAGATGCATCTTAGTTGAGTAGATGTTATTTTCGAAGTGGCTAGATATGAGCCAGAACATCGTCAGACAGGATGAGATAGAGGGTGAGTGTATATTGTATTAATATTTATTTCAATATAAATATTTAGTTTATATTGTATTCCTGATAACAGTTATCATAAAATGGAATTTGTAACATGCATTATTATTAATTATTTTATAATAGAATCCCTCCCCCAATGGCCAGTTCTGTACTTCTGGCAGCACTACAGAAATGAAGGCTATGGCTACCTGGTCATTCCTTCCACCCCTGGTAAGGTGTGTATATGTGTATAATGACAGTCAGAATTGTTTTCTGAAAGTAGCGTAAATGATGATCTACTCTGACTGTGTGTGTCTGTATCCCATAGGGAAGCATACAATAATGTGTCATACGTGGAGACCACAGGAACAGTGTCAGAACTGAGACGCTTCTTCATTGGTGGATCCCCTGAGCTTGAGGACTACATTTACATCAGAGTCCCAGGGGGTCCACGGTATTATGTTCTTTTAGTATGGGGTGAAGCAGCAGAATGAAAAAGGTTCTGACTTTTAGAGATCTGGATTCTTTCCATTTGGGCCATATTTTCTCTGTTGTTTGTTTGACGTCACCGTGCTTGTCTTGTGTGCAGGGTATTTGTTGATGCCAGCACCCTGAAGAAGAGGAGGCAGAGTGTTCTGGACCAGCTGGGAGGCTTCAGTCAGCAAGGGGCTGTCTATAATGTCCTGGGTAAGGAGTGTCATGTCCAAATACAAATAATTGAGAAAGAATTACAAAATGTCAAGATGCTCGTACACAATATGCTGAGCGAAAAACATATTACAGTAGTCTGGTAAACAATGGATTTGTTCTCTAATTGGAAAAGTGTTTGTGAGGCTTTGTATACCTTCATTTCCCATGTTTTGTATGAAACATTACTCTGCTATCATTTGGTCTATTACATTTTTACCTTTGGGAGAAATGAGATGAGCACTAGGTCTACCTAGTAAAGTCCAGGTTGTATCAAGCCTGTTCTTGGGTAAGATGAGACTCCTCACTCTTTTCCTCTAATCTCTCCTCTTTTCCCCCTAAGGTGTGTGCAGCTCACTCACTGCTGAGCGCGTCTCAATCGCATGTATAGTAAAGTGTCCGAGGAGGAGTGAGGTTGCCAGGAAACTGTCAGTGCTGGCGCTCCCCTCTGCCCGTCTGGGAGTCTGCTGCACCTGCCTCAGTAACCAGCCCTGCTGGCACCGCCACAGAGTGGCCTGGCGCTGGCCATGGTGAACACGGTCTGTCTCCCTCTCCTAATTAAACTTTATACATTACAAACATCTATAGTTGGTTGTCCTGATGGATACTTGCTAGTAATTTAATGCAGGCAGTGACATGCAGTCAGGGTAGGCAATGCTTACCCTGTGGTAATCGATAAAAATAAAAATAAAAGTATGAAAAGCCCCCCAAAACTGAAAATATCACACGTACATATTATTCAGACCCTTTCCTCAGTACTTTGTTCAAGCATCTTTGGCAGCGATTACAGACTCCGAGTCTTCTTGGGTATGATGCTACAAGCCTGGCACACCTGTATTTGGGGAGTTTCTCCCATTTTTCTCTGCAGATCCTCTCAAGTTCTGTAAGGTTGGATGGGGATGGGGAGCGTTGCTGCACAGCTGTTTTCAGGTCTTTTCAGAGATGTTCGATCGGGTTCAAGTCTGGGCTCTGGCTGGGCCACTCAAGGACATTCAGAGGCTTGTCCCGAAGCCACTCCTGCATTGTCCTGGCTGTGTGCTTTGTGTCGTTGACCTGTTGGAAGGTGAACCTTCGCCGAAGTCTGAGGTCCTGAGTGCTCTGGAGATGTTTTCATCAAGGATCTCTCTATACTTCGCGCCATTCATCTGTCCCTCGATCCTGATTAGTTTCCCAGTCCTTGCCACTGAGAAACATCCCCACAGCATGATGCTGCCACCACCATGCTTCACCGTAGGGATGGTGCCAGGTTTCCTCCAGACTTGACGCTTGGCATTCAGGCCAAAGAGTTCAATCTTGATTTCATCAGACCAGAAAATCTTGTTTCTCATGGTCTGAGAGTCTTTAGCTGCCTTTTGGCAAACTCCAAGCGGGCTGTCATGTGCCTTTTACTGAGGAGTGGCTTCTGTCGGGCCACTCTACCATAAAGGCCTGATTGGTGGAGTGCTGCAGAGATGGTTGTCCTTCTGGTAGGTTCTCCCATCTCCACAGAGAAAATCTGGAGTTTGTCAGAGTGACCATCGGGTTCTTGGTCACCTCTTTGACCCTTCTCCCCCGATTGCTCAGTTTGGCCGAGCGGCCAGCTCTAGGACGATTCTTGGTGGTTTCAAACTTCTTCAATTTAAGAATGATGGAGGCCACTGTCTCCTTGGGGACCTTCAATGCTGCAGACATTTTTTGGTACCCTTCCCCAGATCTGTGCCTCGAAACAATCCTGTCTCGGAGCTCTACGGACAATTCCTTCATCCTCATGGCTTTTTTTCAGACATGCACAGTCAACTGTGGGACCTTATATAGACAGGTGTGTGCCTTTCCAAATCATGTCCAATCAATTGAATTTACCACAGGTGGACTCCAATCAAGTTGTAGAAAAATCTTCAGGATGATCAATGGAAACAGGATGCACCTGAGCTCAATTTCGAGTCTCATAGCAAAGGGTCTAAATACTAATGTAAATAAGGTATTTCAATTTTTTTTATTTTTAATAAATGTGGAATAAAGTCTATGTGTCCATATATTGGTCTTTTAGTGCCACCTATCATTTATAACTGTGGATGCTACATCGATTTATGGCTGAGTTTAACAGTGTGTCATTTTGTCGGATGATATGAAATATGCCGCCATCAGAGGCTATCGCTTGTGTAGCTTGGCTACATTGTTATTTACATTTGGTTAAAATTGTTTGTCAATTTCAGTTAATAGCCTATGTCACTCTGGTTGTTGGAGCTACTGTAACCTATTCTACGGTGAACTTGGGCTTCATCAAGGTTTATTTGTGAGTAAATCTGGCTTTGATAATAGCCACCGACCTCAACGCATGTCACTGAGCGTAAGGTTAAGTCAGAGTGAAATCTATTTAGGTTTTCTTTTTTTATGTGTATAGTTGTATTATTGTTAATAGATTAGATGTGCCTCTCACTGTAATAAGGGGTTTGGAATTTTTTATTATTGTTCGCTTTATTCATTCCCTAGCCTGAGGTGGTGTATTGCACGGCATTTAGGCAATGCAATATGTGTTGGTTGTATGTGCACTTGCAGTACAACATGAATACGTCTATTAACTGTCATTTATGTGTGTTCTGATAATCACTAATTCTGGGATGTGTACAGTATACACTGAGTGTACAAAACATTAGGAACACCTTCCCTAATATTGAGTTCCACCCGCCCCCCTTTTGCCTTCAGAACAGCCTCAATTCGTCGGGGCATGGACTCTACAAGGTGTCGAAAGCATTCCACAGGGATGCTGGCCCATGTTGACTCCAATGCTTCCCACAGTTGTCAAGTTGTCTGGATGTCCTTTGGGTGGTGGACCATTCTTGATACACGGGAAACTGTTGAGCGTGAAAAACCCAGCAGCGTTGCAGTTCTTGACACACTCAACCCGGTGTATCACACGCACCTGGAACCTACTACCATACCCGTTTAAAGGCACTTCAATCTTTTGTCTTCCCCATTTACCTTCTGAATGGCACACACACACAATCCATGTCTCAATTGTAGCAAGACTTAAAAATCCTCCTTTAATGTGTCTCCTGCCCTTCATCTACACTAATTGAAGTGGATTTAACAAGTGACATCAACAAGGGATCATAGACAGACCAGGTAAATCCAGGTGAAAGCTACAGTGGGGAAAAAAGTATTTAGTCAGCCACCAATTGTGCAAGTTCTCCCACTTAAAAAGATGAGAGAGGCCTGTAATTTTCATCATAGGTACACGTCAACTATGACAGACAAATTGAGGGAAAAAAATCCAGAAAATCACATTGTAGGACTTTTTATGAATTTATTTGCAAATTATGGTGGAAAATAAGTATTTGGTCACCTACAAACAAGCAAGATTTCTGGCTCTCACAGACCTGTAACTTCTTCTTTAAGAGGCTCCTCTGTCCTCCACTCGTTACCTGTATTAATGGCACCTGTTTGAACTTGTTATCAGTATAAAAGACACCTGTCCACAACCTCAAACAGTAACACTCCAAACTCCACTATGGCCAAGACCAAAGAGCTGTCAAAGGACACCAGAAACAAAATTGTAGACCTGCACCAGGCTGGGAAGACTGAATCTGCAATAGGTAAGCAGCTTGGTTTGAAGAAATCAACTTTGGGAGCAATTATTAGAAATGGAAGACATACAAGACCACTGATAATCTCCCCTCGATCTGGGGCTCCACGCAAGATCTCACCCCGTGGGGTCAAAATGATCACAAAAATCCCAGAACCACACGGGGGGACCTAGTGAATGACCTGCAGAGAGCTGGGACCAAAGTAACAAAACCTACCATCAGTAACACACTACGCCGCCAGGGGACTCAAATCCTGCAGTGCAAGACGTGTCCCCCTGCTTAAGCCAGTACATGTCCAGGCCCGTCTGAAGTTTGCTAGAGTGCATTTGGATGATCCAGAAGAGGATTGGGAGAATGTCATATGGTCAGATGAAACCAAAATATAACTTTTTGGTAAAAACTCAACTTGTCGTGTTTGGAGGACAAAGAATGCTGAGTTGCATCCAAAGAACACCATACCTACTGTGTAGCATGGGGGTGGAAACATCATGCTTTGGGGCTGTTTTTCTGCAAAGGGACCAGGACGACTGATCCGTGTAAAGGAAAGAATGAATGGGGCCATGTATCGTGAGATTTTGAGTGAAAACCTCCTTCCATCAGCAAGGGCATTGAAGATGAAACGTGGCTGGGTCTTTCAGCATGACAATGATCCCAAACACACCGCCCGGGCAACGAAGGAGTGGCTTTGTAAGAAGCATTTCAAGGTCCTGGAGTGGCCTAGCCAGTCTCCAGATCTCAACCCCATAGAAAATCTTTGGAGGGAGTTGAAAGTCTGTGTTGCCCAGCGACAGCCCCAAAACATCACTGCTCTAGAGGAGATCTGCATGGAGGAATGGGCCAAAATACCAGCAACAGTGTGTGAAAACCTTGTGAAGACTTACAGAAAACGTTTGACCTGTGTCATTGCCAACAAAAGGGTATATAACAAAGTATTGAGAAACTTTTGTTATTGACCAAATACTTATTTTCCACCATAATTTGCAAATAAATTCATTAAAAATCCTACAATGTGATTTTCTGGATTTTTTTCCCTCATTTTGTCTGTCATAGTTGACGTGTACCTATGATGAAAATTACAGGCCTCTCTCATCTTTTTAAGTGGGAGAACTTGCACAATTGGTGGCTGACTAAATACTTTTCCCCCCCACTGTATGTCAAATCAAATCAAATCAAATCAAATTTTATTGGTCACATGCGCCGAATACAACAGGTGCAGACATTACAGTGAAATGCTTACTTACAGCCCTTAACCAACAGTGCATTTATTTTAAACAAAAAAAGTAAGAATAAAACAACAACAAAAAAAAGTGTTGAGAAAGAAAGAGCAGAAGTAAAATAAAGTGACAGTAGGGGAGGCTATATATACAGGGGGTACCGTTGCAGAGTCAATGTGCGGGGGCACCGGCTAGTTGAGGTAGTTGAGGTAATATGTACATGTGGGTAGAGTTAAAGTGACTATGCATACATACTTAACAGAGTAGCAGCAGCATAAAAAGGATGGGGTGGGGGGGGCAGTGCAAATAGTCCGGGTAGCCATGATTAGCTGTTCAGGAGTCTTATGGCTTGGGGGTAGAAGCTGTTGAGAAGTCTTTTGGACCTAGACTTGGCACTCCGGTACCGCTTGCCGTGCGGTAGCAGAGAGAACAGTCTATGACTAGGGTGGCTGGAGTCTTTGACAATTTTGAGGGCCTTCCTCTGACACCGCCTGGTATAGAGGTCCTGGATGGCAGGAAGCTTTGCCCCAGTGATGTACTGGGCCGTACGCACTACCCTCTGTAGTGCCTTGCGGTCAGAGGCCAAGCAGTTGCCATACCAGGCGGTGATGCAACCAGTCAGGATGCTCTCGATGGTGCAGCTGTAGAATTTTTTGAGGATCTGAGGACCCATGCCAAATCTTTTTAGTCTCCTGAGGGGGAATAGGCTTTGTCGTGCCCTCTTCACGACTGTCTTGGTGTGTTTGGACCATGATAGTTCGTTGGTGATGTGGACACCAAGGAACTTGAAGCTCTCAACCTGTTCCACTACAGCCCCGTCGATGAGAATGGGGCGTGCTCAGTCCTCTTTTTTTTCCTGTAGTCCACAATCATCTCCTTTGTCTTGGTCACGTTGAGGGAGAGGTTGTTGTCCTGGCACCACATGGCCAGATCTCTGACCTCCTCCCTATAGGCTGTCTCATCGTTGTCGGTGATCAGGCCTACCACTGTTGTGTCGTCGGCAAACTTAATGATGGTGTTGGAGTCGTGCCTGGCCATGCAGTCATGGGTGAACAGAGAGTACAGGAGGGGACTGAGCACGCACCCCTGAGGGGCCCCCGTGTTGAGGATCAGTGTGGCAGATGTGTTGTTACCTACCCTTACCACCTGGGGCGGCCCGTCAGGAAGTCCAGGATCCAGTTGCAGAGGGAGATGTTTGGTCCCAGGATCCTTAGCTTAGTGATGAGCTTAGAGGGCACTATGGTGTTGAATGCTGAGCTGTAGTCAATGAATAGCATTCTCACGTAGGTGTTCCTCTTGTCCAGGTGGGAAAGGGCAGTGTGGAGTGCGATAGAGATTGCATCATCTGTGGATCTGTTGGGGCGGTATGCAAATTGGAGTGGGTCTAGGGTTTCTGGGATTATGCTGTTGATGTGAGCCATGACCAGTCTTTCAAAGCACTTCATGGCTACAGACGTCAGTGCTACGGGTCGGTAGTCATTTAGGCAGGTTATCTTAGAGTTCTTGGGCACGGGGACTATGGTGGTCTGCTTGAAACATGTTGGTATTACAGACTCAGTCAGGGACATGTTGAAAATGTCAGTGAAGACACTTGCCAGTTGGTCAGCACATGCTCGGAGTACACGTCCTGGTAATCCGTCTGGCCCTGCGGCCTTGTGAATGTTGACCTGCTTAAAAGTCTTACTCACATCGGCTACGGAGAGCGTGATCACATAGTCATCCGGAACAGCTGGTGCTCTCATGCATGCTTCAGTGTTGCTTGCCTCGAGGCGAGCATAGAAGTGGTTTAGCTCGTCTGGTAGGCTTGTGTCACTGGGCAGCTCGCGGCTGTGCTTCCCTTTGTAGTCTGTAATAGTTTTCAAGCCCTGCCACATCCGACGAGCGTCAGAGCCAGTGTAGTATGATTCAATCTTAGACCTGTATTGACTCTTTGCCTGTTTGATGGTTCGTCGGAGGTCATAGCGGGATTTCTTATAAGCGTCCGGGTTAGAGTCCCGTTCCTTGAAAGCGGCAGCTCTACCCTTTAGCTCAGTGCGGATGTTTCCCTGTAATCCATGGCTTCTGGTTGGGGTATGTACGTACTGTCACTGTGGGGACGACATCATCGATGCACTTATTGATGAAGCCAGTGACTGATGTGGTGTACTCCTCAATGCTGTCTGAAGAATCCCGGAACATGTTCCAGTCTGTGCTAGCAAAACAGTCCTGTAGCTTAGCATCTGCGTCATCTGACCACTTTTTTATTAACCGAATCACTGGTGCTTCCTGCTTCAGTTTTTGCTTATAAGCAGGAATCAGGAGGATAGAGTTATGGTCAGATTTGCCAAATGGAGGGCGAGGGAGAGCTTTGTATGCGTCTCTGTGTGTGGAGTAAAGGTGGTCTAGGAGTTTTTTTCCCTCTGGTTGCACATTTAACATGCTGGTAGAAATTAGGTAGAACGGATTTAAGTTTCCCTGCATTAAAGTCCCCGGCCACTAGGAGCGCTGCATCTGGATGAGCGTTTTCCTGTTGATTAATGGCCTTGTACAACTCATTCAGTGCAATCTTAATGCCAGCATTGGTTTGTGGTGGTAAATAGACAGCTATGAAAAATATAGATGAAAACTCTCTTGGTAAATAGTGTGGTCTACAGCTTATCATAAGATACTCTACCTCAGGCGAGCAAAACCTCGAGACTTCCTTAGTATTTGATTTTGTGCACCAGCTGTTGTTTACAAATATACACAGACCGCCACCCCTTGTCTTACCAGGAGTCAGCCGTTCTGTCCTGCCGATGTAGCGTATAGCCTGCTAGCTGAATGTTATCATTGTTGTCGTTCAGCCACGACTCCGTGAAACATAAGATATTACAGTTTTTAATGTCCCGTTGGTAGGATAACCGTAATCTTAAATCGTCCATTTTATTCTCAAAAGCTTGAACGTTGGCTAATAGGATTGATGGAAGAGGCAGTTTACTCGCTCGCCGTCGGATCCTTACAAGGCACCGGATCTGCGTCCCGCGATATCTCCGTCTCTTCCTCACGCGAATGACGGGGATTTGGGCGCTTGTCGGGTGTCTGTATGATATCATTCGCGGGCGCCTCGTTGAAGAAAAAATCTTCGTCCAATGCGAGGTGAGTAATCGCTGTCCTGATATCCAGAAGCTCTTTTTGGTTATAAGAGACGATGGCAGAAACATTATGTACAAAATAAATTACAAATAACGCGGGAAAAAACACATAATAGTACAATTGGTTAGAGGTTGTACTGGAAAGAGCAGGCGTTCCTAATGTTTTGTACACCCAGTAAGCATTTTATGTAGGTTTTATCTTTCTATGCTGATGGTTGAAGGTCTAATACAGAATATTTACTTCAATTTTCTGAGGTTCTGTTGAACATTAACTGTATGAAATGAAGTGGATGATATAAGGGTGATGTTCAGCTGTCCTTTTGGTGTTTCTTTTAATAGAGAAACCCCTAAACTATTGTAGTGATATGGCAGGGTTCATGTTTTCATTGAAGAATTGTGTGCCTTTTAACTTTTTCTCTTGCATTACTGATATCGAATAACGTGTTCCATCATGACCTGTTACATGACTCTTACCACTTGATCCAGTTGTATATGCAAAATAGCTATTTGTATATAAACAGTATAACTTGAAAGCATGCATTTGTAAAGAAATAATAATCATTGATTTGCTATATTTAGTCTTGGTTGTCATTTATGGCTTCTCTTTACTGTGCACAACTGCCTCATTTTCTAAAGATTACATCATAATCTGCCCTTATAGCCCACACTCTTGATAACCTCACCCACTGCTCCCTGCTCCTCAATTTACAATAATGTTGATTGCCAAACAAACTACATGTAATGGATCTAATTTACTGGTGAGGGATGCTATTTAATTGCTGTAAGTAGTTAAGTGAAGGAAAACTGAATAAATCAGTGAAAGTGTAATATAAAATGCCTGATATATCAAGAGTGCCAAGAGATTTGTCTACAGTATGTGTAGAAAAGCGCAAAGTACAAGGCAAAACGAGTGGTCTTACAATCAACTGACAATCAAAACCTTCTTGTATTGATTTGACCTTGAACATTCGAGCCTGCTTGCGTTTTCAAACCAAAATCATCAGTGAAGAAACTGTGTACCTTTAAGTACTGCCTCAAACCCCATGTCCAAGCATATTACATCTCAACGTATAACATATGAGAGCTCTGTCATTCAATGCGTTTTCTATGTCAACAATCTGTCAGTGAAGACACAAATGCCCTTGGGTGAACCATCACAGATCCTGGCAGTTGACTCTGGCATGTTTGCTGTGAAACTCTGGGGGGCACTGACAGACACAGACAGTGGACTGAGGTGGGAATGTTGAGAATGTAGATGTTGAGCCACTGGATCCCAGTGACTAGTGGTTTGAGAGGCAAGTGTGTGCCCATGACTGTGTCCATGGCCGGAGCTGTGTTAGTGACTATGTCCATGACTTGGCCCAAAGCTATGCTTGAGGACATATCCATGGTTGTGACCATAATAACCTGAGAGCTGAACAGGGCTCCCCTGTGTATAGTATGAGTTGGCCCAGCCTTCAAATGTCTTTGGTGTGGTCTCGGTAGCCTGTAGATTGGAGGAAACTGGAGCGTGGGCGTGGACTGGGTAGGAGCCTGGGGATGGAATGATTCTGCAACCAATGAGAATGTGGAGAGATTACAGAGCGCTTAGTATTCAATTACAGCTGAGGATCCTCTATTAAAACTGCACCTCATTATACTGTAGAACATCATGTTCTCTGGCTTGCACCCAGAAATCATGTTAATTTAATGACCTCTTGTCTTGTAGGATAAATAATGCGTTTAGTGCTTTCTCAGTACTCACGGTGGGTGGACCGTCTTCCTTCTCTCCTCTGTTGATGCAGGGACATACAGGACACCAATGGTCCTCAGCAGCCTGAAAGGCATCTTCTTGTCCAGCACTGATGCCCTAGCATCAGACATGTCTAGAAGTGAGAGCCAGCCCTTTCTGTCTGTTTCACCAGAGCAAGATAAAGAGAATGTGTGACGCAGTGATGCAAGATTTTCCTAACCAAACATCCCATAATGTTCAGCATGAGGACTCAACAAAAATTTCAAGCATATACAACTACTTCAGTGCAAACCCCTCAGATCCACAAAAGGCCTGTAAGTCACATTCAAATTCAACCACATAACAGTACTTATATTATTTATTGATACATCATTAAAGTTATTTCCATGGCCAAAATGAGCAAAGCAGTGTTTAATTCATTCTTTACTGTTAACAGCCAATCATTGTGAGCTGTGGGCAGGACCAGACATTTTTACATTTTAGTCATTTAACAGGCGCTCTTATCCAGAGCGACTTACAGTTAGTGAGTGCATACATTTTTCATACTGGCTCCCGTGGGAATCGAACCCACAACCCTGGCATTACAAGCGCCATGCTCTACCAATTGAGCTACAGGAGGCTGGGGATGGATGGAATATCAATCCAGAACCTCTCAGCCAGGTCACACATCTCTGCCGTTCCAACAGATAGATCAATCTTTTGATTCATATGGCCATTTTGGTTGGTTTAGTTGAATTGATAATCATTCAATCGAGATGCTAAAGATTCCTTTACTATGGAAGGTCTTTATCTCCACCCCTAATGTTATTGGAGTTGCATTTATTGCATTTCAATACACTTGCATTTTCAGTTACCCATGTATTACTCACTACTTGTAAACCATGTTGGTGCCAGTGTATTCTATGGCTGCCATGAGTACATGCCTTTCGCTGTCTCCTCAGTCTGGAAGGGTGACTCGGCTGATAGAGAGAAATTATGATGAGGTGATCTCGTCCTCCAACTCCGATGACTTTTCCATCGACTCCTTTACTGACTGTGAATCTGAGGTAAGAGTTGTACCGTACCGTCCATGTCTTTGTTGAGTGACATCACTGTGAGGAGGATGGTCTCTGACTAGCTGACTCTGATACACAGTGTGATGATGAGGATCATGAAAGGAGGACACCACTGCTGAAAGTTAAGGATGAGGAGGATGGAAAGGTGGCAAAGCTTGAAGTGAGGGATATGGTAGAGGACGACGATCTGTCTCTCCACTCCTTCGATGAGTCAGACTTCCTGGTAAGTTCTGCATATAAAAAATATATATAATAATATATATATATATATATGGCGGATTGGAAATCATGCAGACAATTACATTGATAGAGCCCATAAATTCTGCACCATGTATTTGAGTAACTCTTTCACTGAATGTGGAGAATGGACTATGACCACCTAGCTCTCTGACACACAGCGTGATGATGGCAATGATGCCTCTACTGACGACTTTCCAGAGCCTCCAAAGGAACCACAAGTTCCACTGAAGGACCATCAACTGGTAGGCGTCTCTTACATTTGTTTGTGTTTGTGTGTTATGTGTGTCACATCTCAATGGTTTGACCCTTTGTCTGTACAGATTATTGTGGCCAAGCACAACATCCCCCTCCCTGCCTCTGTGAGTGCCCTGAAGAAGGCGTCACGCCAGATGGAGGTGGTCCCCACTGTCCGGCCCTGCAGGGAGCAGCTGGACAAGAACACACCATGGACCAACACCAACAAGGAGAGCCTGAGGAGGATCGAAGAAAACCTGACCTCCATAGTGCTCAACCTAGAGGAAGGCCTGAAGAATGTCAATGATGGTCAGGATATCAACCAAGAGAGGCAGAAGAAGAATGAGGGATGCTGTAGAGGATGGATTGCGAAGTGGATGGGGTGGAGGAAGAAGGAGAGACTCAGCAATGAAGACGTGGATAGGGAGGTCAAAAGGAGGATGGGCGAGGAGGTGAGGGCACTGATCCAAGTGACGAAGAGAAACTGCAGGAAAGGTGATCTTAAGGCAGTAGACCTGAACAATTGGCTGAATGACTTGGAGAGGTTGAAAGTGGCATTCAAGAAATGCACTGGAGAGATGGCCGAAATGATAGACAGCATGGCAGAAATGCAAACCAGCATAGCCAAGAACAGGCTCCTCAAGCCTGAAAAAAATAACTATGTCCAGAGCTTTGTAAGTTACTCCTACTTATTGAGTGTAGTCATGTATCTGCAATGTGTATAGAGTAGTTATAAAGTATATCTACAGATTGTGTTTAACATAGCACTTTCCTGATATTTTACTTGTTGTTTCTGGTCCTACAGAGCCCAGGGAAGGTCTCTGGTCCTGTGTCTGGCAAGACTGGCCTCTCTCCTCTTGTGACCTCAGCACCACGGACCCTGGCTGAAGCCCTACGGGCCCTTCCCTCTGCTATGGCCCCTCCCTCCCCAGAGAATGTCCCAATGCCTCTGACTCCTCTCAGCCCTGTCATTATCGCTCTGCCAGCTACAGAGAACTTCCTATACCGCCGCAGCCCTCGCCTGGCCCCCATCACCAACCTGAGTGAGACTGGCAGGAAGCTGCTCCAAGAAATGGCGCAGGAAATGGCAGGAGTGGCCCCACACGTGAGAGGAAATACAAGAAGGGAATCTTGTCCGTATGTCCTTCTACAGTATAGCATATCTCTAGATATAGTAGCTCAAGAGAAGAGAAAACCCATAAGCTTACATTACTTTTTCTCCTTGTCCAAAATATTCAGGAAGGGAAGATCAATAAGAAAAGAAGGGCAAGGCCAAAAAACGAGTGAAGCAAGAGAAGGCCAATAAGATGCAACAGATGGAAAATGTTGGAGAAAGTAAGGAGGAGGACAAGAAAGAGGAAAGAAGAGTCTGAGGAAGAGGTGAGGAAATAAATGAGGGAGAAGTGGAATATAAACAGGGAATACTAGACTAGAGGGAATTAGAGAAATAGAATGAGGTAGCAGAGAAAGAGCAGCTGTCTGATGTGTTAATGCAAACTTAAGCAATAAGGCACGAGGGTTGTTGTATATGGGTCCAGCCTACACGTCTAGAGGGCTGTTCTTAAGCACGACGTGGAGCGTAGTACCTGGATACAGCCCTTAGCCGTGGTAAATTAACCATATTCCACATACCCCCGAGTTCCCTTTTGCTATGATAAACTGGGTTACCAATGTAATTAAGAGCAGTAAAAATAAATGTTTTGTCATACCTGTGGTATACGGTCTGACATACCACGGCTGTCAGCCAATCAGCATTCAGGGCTCGAATCAACCAGTTTATAATACTATTTATTCTCCTGTTGTTTTTGATTGACAGGTTTCTTCAGTGGCAAGG
>NW_025536511.1:0-56728 GCF_020615455.1 Coregonus clupeaformis
GATGTGGGTGAACGGATGATCTCCGCGTGTGTAGTTCCTACCGTGAAGCATGGAGGAGGAGGGTGGTGATGGTGACACTGTCTGTGATTTATTTAGAATTCAAGGCACACTTATCCAGCATGGCTACCACAGCATTCTGCAGTGATACGCCATCCCATCTGGTTTGGGCTTAGTGGGACTATCATTTTGCTTTTCAACAGGACAATGACCCAACACTCCTCCAGGCTGTGTAAGGGCTATTTTACCAAGAAGGAGAGTGATGGAGTGCTGCATCAGATGACCTGGCCTCCACAATCCCTCGACCTCACCCCAATTGAGATAGTTTGGGATGAGTTGAACCGCAGAGTGAAGGAAAAGCAGCCAACAAGTGCTGAGCATATGTGGGAACTCCTTCAAGACTGTTGGAAAAGCATTCCAGATGAAGCTGCTTGAGAGAATGCCAAGTGTGCAAAGTTGTCATCAAGGCAAACGGTGGCTACTTTGAAGAATCTAAAATCTAAAATATTTTGATTAGTTTAACACTATTTTGGTTACTACATGATTCCATATGTGTTATTTCATAGTTTTGATGTCTTCACTATTGTTCTACAATGTAGAAAATAGTAAAAATAAAGAACAACCCTTGAATGAGTAGTTGTGTCCAATCTTTTGACTGGTACTGTATGTTATTGTTAGATGAAGTTATGGGCCAATTTGGCATACACTTAGTGTGTAAAGGTAGCCAAAGAGCATTTTACTGAATTAGTGGTGAATTAGTGAATAGCGACACAGAGCTTAATGTGAGTTTCCTTGAGTAACACTCCCGATCTTGCTCTGATAATGTGTGGTAATGTTCAGAATACATTGTGAAATCTTCGCTCACCATTGTTCCTCCATGCAGATATACTACATCCATAACTAGAGGTTATTAGCATGGAGGAGTTCAGATATACTACATCCATAACTAGAGGTTATTAGCATGGAGGAGTTCAGATATACTACATCCATATCTAGAGGTTATTAGCATGGAGGAGTTCAGATATACTACATCCATAACTAGAGGTTATTAGCATGGAGGAGTACAGATATACTGACATCCATAACTAGAGGTTATTAGCATGGAGGAGTTCAGATATACTACATCCATAACTAGAGGTTATTAGCATGGAGGAGTTCAGATATACTACATCCATTAACTAGAGGTTATTAGCATGGAGGAGTTCAGATATACTACATCCATAACTAGAGGTTATTAGCATGGAGGAGTTCAGATATACTACATCCATAACTAGAGGTTATTAGCATGGAGGAGTTCAGATATACTACATCCATAACTAGAGGTTATTAGCATGGAGGAGTTCAGATATACTGCACATCCATAACTAGAGGTTATTAGCATGGAGGAGTTCAGATATACTACATCCATAACTAGAGGTTATTAGCATGGAGGAGTTCAGATATACTACATCCATAACTAGGAGGTTATTAGCATGGAGGAGTTCAGATATACTACATCCATAACTAGAGGTTATTAGCATGGAGGAGTTCAGATATACTACATCCATTACTAGAGGTTATTAGCATGGAGGAGTACAGATTTACTACATCCATAACTAGAGGTTATTAGCATGGAGGAGTTCAGATATACTACATCCATAACTAGAGGTTATTAGCATGGAGGAGTTCCAGATATACTACATCCATAACTAGAGGTTATTAGCATGGAGGAGTTCAGATATACTACATCCATAACTAGAGGTTATTAGCATGGGAGGAGTTCAGATATACTACATCCATAACTAGAGGTTGTTAGCATGGAGGAGTACAGATATACTACATCCATAACTAGAGGTTATTAGCATGGAGGAGTTCAGATATACTACATCCATAACTAGAGGTTATTAGCATGGAGGAGTTCAGATATACTACATCCATAACTAGATGTTGTTAGCATGGAGGAGTACAGATATACTACATCCATAACTAGAGGTTATTAGCATGGAGGAGTTCAGATATACTACATCCATAACTAGAGGTTATTAGCATGGAGGTGTTTCTGCAGCCAAATTGTGTTGCATAGCAACAAACAGCAAACACAGAAAGGGTCCTATATTGAGAGTAAATGTCGTCTGGCACTCTGCTTAGGATTTCAACAACTTTAATAACTTATTTCGAGCCTAGAATCATCGATGTTACTACTAATGTGAAAACAAGACAAAATATGACTATTGTTGCTCACTTGACTGTATAAAAGACAATTGTCAAATAATTTAAGGCATCAATTGTTGTACAATTTCATGGGTACGCTCTGGGTATGACCTTTTACCTCAAATAAACAGTGTATTTCTGCTGTTGTGTTTCTTTAACCATCTGTCTGACTTTGTCGTTCACACAGGAGAGAGACGTGGCTATCGTGGATCCTCTGGGGAGCCTCAACAACATGATGCTGACGAGGCAGAAAGGTCTCTCTCCAGATCAGAACACCTTAAAAAAAAACATCTGAGACCCACTGGGAAGAAATCTCACTGCTGCTCTGACTGTGGGAAACATTGCAGGTCTTCATCAGAACTTAAAATACACCAGCGAGTACACACAGGAGAGAAACCTTATAGCTGTGATCAATGTGGGAGGAGTTTTACTCGGTCAAGCTACCTGATAGTACATCTGAGAATACACACAGGAGAGAAACCTTATAGCTGTGATCAATGTGGGAGGAGTTTTACTCGGTCAAGCTCCCTGATAATGCACCAGAGAACACACACAGGAGAGAAACCTTACGACTGCTCTGAATGCGGAAAGACTTTTGTTAGTTTAAGAGATTTAAAATCACACCAGAGAACACACACAGGAGAGAAATCACCATATAGGTGTTCTCAATGTGGGAAGAGTTTTACTCATTCAAGCTCCCTGATAGTGCACCAGAGAACACACACAGGAGAGAAACCTTATAGCTGTACTCAATGTGGGAAGAGTTTTGTTGCATCTTGCGATCTGAAGATACACCAGAGAACACACACAGGCGAGAAACCTTATAGCTGTACTCAATGTGGGAAGAGTTTTACTCGGTCAAGCTCCCTGATAGTGCACCAGAGAACACACACAGGAGAGAAACCTTACGACTGCTCTGACTGCGGAAAGACTTTTGTTATTTTAAAAGATTTAAAATCACACCAGAGAACACACACAGGAGAGAAATCACCATATAGCTGTACTCAATGTGGGAAGAGTTTTAATCATTCAAGCTCCCTGATAGTGCACCAGAGAACACACACAGGAGAGAAACCTTATAGCTGTACTCAATGTGGGAAGAGTTTTGTTGCATCTTGCGATCTGAAGATACACCAGAGAACACACACAGGCGAGAAACCTTATAGCTGTACTCAATGTGGGAAGAGTTTTACTCGGTCAAGCTCCCTGATAGTGCACCAGAGAACACACACAGGAGAGAAACCTTACGACTGCTCTGACTGCGGAAAGACTTTTGTTATTTTAAAAGATTTAAAATCACACCAGAGAACACACACAGGAGAGAAATCACCATATAGCTGTACTCAATGTGGGAAGAGTTTTAATCATTCAAGCTCCCTGATAGTGCACCAGAGAACACACACAGGAGAGAAACCTTATAGCTGTACTCAATGTGGGAAGAGTTTTAATCATTCAAGCTCCCTGATAGTGCACCA
Source organism: Coregonus clupeaformis (assembly GCF_020615455.1). Taxonomy (NCBI): domain Eukaryota; kingdom Metazoa; phylum Chordata; class Actinopteri; order Salmoniformes; family Salmonidae; genus Coregonus; species Coregonus clupeaformis. Next base: position 3,663 of record NW_025536511.1, read on the forward strand.
GAGAACACACACAGGAGAGAAACCTTATGGCTGTAATCAATGTGGGAAGAGTTTTACTCAGTCAAGCGGCCTGGTAGTACACCAGAGAACACACACAGGAGAGAAACAATTTAGCAGGAGATAAATGATATAGCTGGAGATAAATGATATAGCTGTGATCATGTGACAAGAGATACTTTGATAAAAGATCTCTGATCAAACTTCAGAAAATACATACATGAGTTGTTTCATGATATCAATGAAATAATGTCACAATGTAGAATGTTTTAACATTGTACATTTACATTTACATTTTAGTCATTTAGCAGACGCTCTTATCCAGAGGCGACTTACAGGAGCAATTAGGGTTAAGTGCCTTGCTCAAGGGCACATTTACGTCATTTAGCAGACGCTCTTATCCAGAGCGACTCACAAATTGGTGCGTTCACCCTATAGCCAGTGGGATAACCACTTTACAATTTTTTTTTTTGGGGGGTAGAAGGATTACTTTATCCTATCCCAGGTATTCCTTAAAGAGGTGGGGTTTCAAATGTCTCCGGAAGGTGGTGAGTGACTCCGCTGTCCTGGCGTCGTGAGGGAGCTTGTTCCACCATTGGGGTGTAGAAGGAGTACTTTGTAGAAGGAGTACTTTAATTAATAATGTCCCAATGTAGAACCCTAAACATTTCCCCCTGTTCAATTTATTTCAGGCGTGATATGGATATTAGCCTCTGGGAAAAACCCAGGCTATGAATTGAAAGAGTATTTATGTGATTTAACAAAAAGTTAAAAAAAAAAAAAAAAAGTTGTGTTACACGTTAATCAAAACGTAGCTAGCTGTTTTCTACAAATTGTCCTCTGACCAGAGATGTACACATTATTCCCAGATTCCATGTGGTGTTTGAGCTATTTGTTTTAACAGGATGTGCAACCTCATCTCCCCCCTCTTGCGCAATTGATTTCAACATGATATCGATGAAATAAGTGTTGCGTTCCTTTGTTTAGCGACCCATAAATGTAAATGCATCACTCCAAAATGTAGCTGACTGTCTTCTGCAGGTTGTCCTCTAACCAGTGAGGTAAAAGTTATCTCCCATTTCCATGTGTTTTTTTAGTTGTGTTAGTTTCAACAGCAGGTACAACCTGATCTCCCCCATAATCGATATCAGTGACTTATTGTTGGTGCTTGTGCAGTTTATAAGGTGCTTGTTTTAATATGATTATTGTGGCACATTTGTGTAGATAGTACAGTTTAGGTTTAGGTTTTCAATATATCACAAACTGTTTTTGCATATTGGTTATTGATTTGGACATGTTAAAACTGTGTTTTGACATTGAGGTTTCCACGTAGCAAAATGTCATTGAAAAGACATTGAAAAGAAGACTATGCCTGATGTCCAATATAAACTCAGCAAAAAAAGAAACGTCCCCTTTTCAGGACCCTGTCTTTCAAAGATAATTTGTAAAAATCCAAATAACTTCACAGATCTTCATTGTAAAGGGTTTAAACACTGTTTCCCATGCTTGTTCAATGAACCATAAATAATTAATGAACATGCACCTGTGGAACGGTCGTTAAGACTTACAGATGGTAGGCAATTAAGGTCACAGTTATGAAAACTTAGGACACAAAAGAGGCCTTTCTATTGACTCTGGAAAACACCAAAAGAAATATGCCCAGGGTCCCTGCTCATCTGCGTGAACGTGCCTTATGCATGCTGCAAGGAGGCATCCTCCCTCATGTGGTACCCTTCCTGCAGGCTCATCCTGACATGACAATGCCACCAGCCATACTGCTCATTCTGTGCGTGATTTCCTGCAAGACAGGAATGTCAGTGTTCTGTCATGGCCAGTGAAGAACCCGGATCTCAATCCCATTGAGCACGTCTGGGACCTGTTGGATCGGAGGGTGAGGGCTAGGGCAATTCCCCCCAGAAATGTCCGGGAACTTGTATGTGCCTTGGTGGAAGAGTGGGGTAACATTTCACAGCAAGAACTGGCAAATCTGGTGCAGTCCATGAGGAGGAGATGCACTGCAGTACTTAATGCAGCTGGTGGCCACACCAGATACTGACTGTTACTTTTGATTTGGACCCCCCCCCCCCAGGGACACATTATTTGTGTGTGGAACTTGTTCAGTTTATGTCTCAGTTGTTGAATCTTGTTATGTTCATACAAATATTTACACATGTTAAGTTTGCTGAAAATAAACGCAGTTGACAGTGAGAGGACTTTTTTTGTTGCTGAGTTTACGTTCGGTTTTAGTTGAAAATATGTATTTTCAGGTCGTTTTTCAACGACTTGACAACAACTTAATTTCAACGTACTTGCAGCCTATAAACATGGACGCAGTATAATAAATTGGTCTATAATCAGTTTTATTAACAATCTTACATCACTCCAGTATTTCTTTACAACATTCCAAGTGCTACTTGTCTTTATTCCACTACTGAAGAAGCATGACTCAAATCACCTACTCATATTTCAAACATCCAGCCTGACAAAATATACATTTTTAATTATTCAATGCCTCACCATTAAGTGAATTATTGCCAATACATATTAACAAAGGGGTGTACATTGTTTTGATATTCCATAATATTTACATTTCATGTAACATCTAGTAATTATAATTTATGCAACCAACTGACAATTTTTTGCTACTATTATATTGACATTGTTGCACTGCTTGTAGAATATCAGGGTTCATTCTCAGATGTGCCAACCCAAATGTACTAGAGTATGACATTGGGGACTCGGCCCCGATCCAACAACATGCCTATCGAGTGAACCCTGAAAAGAGAGAGAAGCTCCGCAGTGAGGTGGAAAGTTCCTACGGATATTGCAGGAGTTTCCTCTTGAAATCAGACATGTCTGTGGTAAGGACAACTTGGTTGCTGATTGTCTCAAGGGTGGGCAGTCAAAAGGATTTGTGTTTTGCATTTAGCCAGTGCGTTGTCATGGATCACAATTTATTTTGACTGCACGTTTTTCTGTATTGGAGATGAGTTTTGTTTGGGCTCGTTCCAAGGGGACGAGAGTTCTAGAAGCTAATGAGTTTTAGGAAGACGAGAGTTCTAGAAGCTAATGAGTTTTAGGAAGACGAGAGTTCTAGAAGCCAGTGAGTTTTGGAAGCTAGTGAGTTTTAGGAAGACCAGAGTTCTAGAAGCTAGTGAGTTTTAGGAAGACCAGAGTTCTAGAAGCTAGTGAGTTTTAGGAAGACGAGAGTTCTAGAAGCTAGTGAGTTTTAGGACGACCAGAGTTCTAGAAGCTAGTGAGTTTTAGGAAGACCAGAGTTCTAGAAGCTAGTGAGTTTTAGGAAGACCAGAGTTCTAGAAGCTAGTGAGTTTTAGGAAGACCAGAGTTCTAGAAGCTAGTGAGTTTTAGGAAGACCAGAGTTCTAGAAGCTAGTGAGTTTTAGGAAGACCAGAGTTCTAGAAGCTAGTGAGTTTTAGGAAGACCAGAGTTCTAGAAGCTAATGAGTTTTAGGAAGACCAGAGTTCTAGAAGCTAGTCAGTTTTAGGAAGACCAGAGTTCTAGAAGCTAGTGAGTTTTAGGAAGACCAGAGTTCTAGAAGCTAGTGAGTTTTAGGACGACCAGAGTTCTAGAAGCTAGTGAGTTTTAGGAAGACCAGAGTTCTAGAAGCTAGTGAGTTTTAGGAAGACCAGAGTTCTAGAAGCTTGTGAGTTTTAGCAAGACGAGAGTTATAGAAACTAGTGAGTTTTAGGTCAGTAACTTATAACCATGGAACCACCCCAGACCTTTCATGCATGACTTAAAGCACCTAAGTATTAGATTTACTGCCAGGGTCTAGTATGTCACTGCCAGGTCTGATTTTCTCTTTGGTTTTGAGCCCACGGCAAGAAGGCACCAGAGCCTATTGTGGTAACAGGTTCACACTAGATAACACAACCACACAGTGCATGAAAAACATGAGGTGTGGCTAACGTTTGCAAGCTTGAGCTAGCTTCCGAACTAGCATACAAACTCGGCAGCACAGAGTAGATCCTCCATATGACGTTGAGAAATAGTGCATTGTGGGTAGTTTAGAAGATATCTGGAAATAAGTTAATAAATATGTAATAACGCAAAACCATAACTGTTTGAACTTAATAGGTAACCAGATCGTGACTACAACTAAGTTCCTAAGTCTTTAACCACACTGTGTTGTTACATTGGTGAGTAAAAACACATGCTTCCTACCCTTTAACTTTTTGTCTGAAAATAAAATCTACATTTTACTCAACCGTTACCCACTCCAGTCAGCAGATGGCGATGTGGGACTTTAAGGCTATGCTGCTAGTGTGACGTATAATCTAGTGGACGGGACGCTTCTTTCAACAGCAGCAACAGTTAGTCAGACACCTCGGTAGCTTGCTAGCCAAAATAGCCCAACCAATAAAGCTCTTTAGACGCTTTCGTGTATATTAGCCACTGTGTTTTAACCCTCGTGTTGTCCTCCCAAATGCCTTACGCCTCTTGTCCTCTGGGGTCAAAAATGACCCCGCCTGGTTTGACTGTTTATAAAGCATACAGTATACATTTTCAATCAATTCTGTGTTACATCTTTAGTCTTACTTCTGTTCAACCCATTACTATTTTTTTTTTCATTTGTTTTGGAATTTAGAGCCAATAGACCTTGTTTACATAAAAGTATACCCTGTTTTTAAGTGAAAATACAATGAAACTATGAATTATTTTGACCTATTATTATTTTGACTATTTGACTTATCACTGAGTGGTATTTGTAAAAGTTTAGTGAGGATGCTGTTTTTGAATCATTTTATTTTTATTAATGACAGCCCATAATCACACCTTTTGTCCTCTGGGGTCAAAAATGACCCCGCCTGGTTTGACTGTTTATAAAGCATACAGTATACATTTACAATCACTTCTCTGTTTCAACTTTTCAGTCAACTTTATTCCAACTTATTACCTGACATATAACACATGTTATAATTCATTTCCAAAACATTTTCAACTTCAAAACCTAACTTTTAGTCTGAATGAGCCCTCAGTTGCATGCGAGGCAGGTAGTAATGGCGTGATCTTTGCAGATGTATGCATTGCATTTTTGGCACATTTTGGATGTTTTGAAATCACTTGGCGAGGGCAGAATTTGCACCTACTCCTTTTGGGTAATGGGCGAGGAAGGGCTGGTCGGCATGAGGGAACTGGGAGAGGGGGAGCTGCTGCAGAGGTAGAGCTGGAGGAGACCTGCTGGATCTCCTTAACCAATTTGACAGCGGCTGACGTGCGGGGAATAACCTTGCATCGCTTGATGTGAGGTATCACCAGTTGTCGCCCAAGCTCCTCCATGAAGAGCCTTCTCTTGTTGTACTTTCCCTGATTCCAGGCTGGCTTGATTTCAGACCATAGGACAAAAGAGTTGTATGCAGACACGTCGAGAATGTTGTAGAAGACAACGAGTGGCCAACGGGCTGTCATTCTTTTGCACGTGTACACACTGGTAACTTTGTCAAGGTTATCAACACCACCTTTGTTGTGATTGTAATCTTCAATGATTTTGGGCCTTTTGTCATCCCTGTTGCTCACAGCAGCATCCCGATGCAGAGTGCTCATCAGAAGAATTTTTTTCTGTTTTTTGGGGTGATATGACACTAGAGCATGGGTCTCGGTGAAGGCAAACTCGATGAGAACCGTGCCCGGTCCTTTTTTGACACCAGAGCAGGGGGAAGCTCAGGCTTATTCCTCCGTACTGTTCCCACCATGTACAGCTTTCTTTTCAGCAGCTGCAAGCCAAGAGCATGTGAAGTAAAAAAGTTGTCACAGGTGATTGTTTTCCCCCGGAGACCTTCTGTCATGTCAAGGACAACTCTCATGCCCTGATTTTTTTTCTGACTGCGCACCAGCCGGTTTGCCAGTGTATACCTGCATGTTCCATGCATAGCTAGACCTGGCATCGCATGCTACCCATATTTTTATCCCATATTTCCCTGGTTTACTCGGGTTGTACTGTTTGAATGGACAGCGACCTCTGAAGGGGACCAGGCGCTCATCCACAGTCACATCAGTACCTGGATCGTACATCAACGGCAGGAGAGACACCCACTTGTCCCATACATCTCGAATGGGAGCAAGTTTGTCTGCACTGCACGCGATTTTCTCTTGTGGCTTTATCATCAAATCTAATCACTCTTGAGATTTTATGAAATATCTTGAGTGTCATGGTAGCACGGAGAATTGTCCTACCAGACTCGGCATGCCATAAACTAGATGTAGCTTCCTTACTAGATCGGTACACGCCAGCAAGAATCAACACACCCACATATGCCTGCAAATCCATTTGATCCATCTTTCTCCACTTGTTGCCATAAACGCGTTGCCCCTCCTTGTTTGTCATGCTCAGCACTGCGTCTTCAATAGGCTTTGGCAGAAACAGGTTGTGGTATCGTGTCGAATGCTGGTGGGTATTGCTGTCGATCAAAGAATCCCTTAGGCTGGATCGTGTTCAAAGGCCTTTATTCAAACCACGAGGTTCCAGCGTAAGTACGGACACAATATCCGGAGAACCAGACCCCAAATAAATCTTGCTGTATTCTAACTCTTCGTCACCGCTCCCCCCTTTATATAGCCTTCCAAGAGTTGAATAGCTCCCTCTACTGTTCAATCCCCGTATCTTACCACCCACTTCCTGTTTGTCATATGTGACGTCACGCTAAAACCTTCCCTCTGGATAGCAATAATCAACCTTCCATTTCTTCATGAAAAACCTTTAACAAAGACATAATTTTAATATACTACATATTCCCCCCTTCGAGACAAAACTAAAAAGTCTCGACAACGATAGGATTATGACCAGTAACAATTTATCTTATTGAGTATCGTTAACCTTAAACCAAAAACATTCTGCTCTAGAGTGTAAATACCTTTCTATGAAATAACTGTTTATGAAGTATGAATACATTACTATGACATATGAAGAAATCTCTATGGAGTGTAAGAGCGAAAAACTGTCTGGCAGCCATCTTTTCAGATATCCATCTATCAATCAAGACAGTAAAATTCTCTTACGGTCCCTCTGCCCCAGGCAACCACCTCGGTACTCCAGATAACCTCATAAACCATGTAAATACATTTGAAACTATAATACAATTAACTACACATGTAAGCCCCTGTAAACAAAATCCTATCCAGAAACATCCACTCTCAGGCTGGTCAACCCATAGGACCTGAAAGGGAATCTCTCCCTGCCTAAACGTCCTTTCCCTAAACCCCATCGAAATAAACAAAAGCATCTAAGATCCTCATCTGCATTCAATAACATCAAACATCATTCTGCTAAAATCAATACCTAAGAATATGACACAATTATGTATTACACATCAAATATGTCTATATTTCATTGCAGACACTGGAATGTAGTCCACTACACTTCATCTCCTCCGTAGTCTCGACTTCCAATGGACTTGTTAATGATGAAATCGGCCACACCCTCCTTGTTTCATCTCCTCCAGTCATATTGTCCCTTCATATTGTCTTTGTTTGAGTATTCCAATCTCCACATGTTCTCCCAAATGCCTCTGGAAGAAAAAGAAAAGACCAAACAGTATCTTTTCCAAAAAAACACTTTCAAATTAAACATCACTATCCACTAAAACTATAAAACTGATATATAAATGATGCATGAATCACATCAACCCATTCCCCCCTTGATTCATAAATCATACTAAAAATCACACTAATATTGAAAAAAATTGTAAAATGATCAAATAATCAAAAAGGATATTTATCCATCAGTAGTCCATCTAGACCCCCTCGTCCATCTTCGTCCAGATCCGGAACAATCAACAATGGCATCTGAGTGTTGTCTCCCGGCATCACAACACCAACCCATCTTAATATCATAGCTTTTGCAAAGGTCAGTAACAAAGTACAAAAGCAAAACATCACACACAGCGCTATCAGAGCTGCGACTAAAATCTGAACCATCACTGCTCCTATTGGGCCTAACTGATCTTGCAACCAAGACTTCGCTGACCATCCAGCTTTCTCAGATCTTCCAAATGCATCCCTGATATTCTTCAAGGCATCGATAACACTCGTGATATTATCTGAACTATCTGGGATCAAAGTATAACAATCATCCCCCGTCAGATTCATAGCCAAACATAAGCCACCTTGTCTTGCCAAAATATAATCAAGAGCCATGTCATGTTTCAACAACGTCAGTCTGTGACTTCTTTGAGCATTTGACAGAAAGTGAAACCCTCTTATTGTTTCATTTGCAAAGCCCTGCAACGTATATGTAATATTATCAATATGATCTGCTAAGAATGTTACACCATACCATGGAAAAAGACCAAGTCCCCACTTCTCTCCCAGACTTATTCTCCAATGGTAGGCTTCAAGATTAGTAAATTTAGCCATGTCTCGTTTAACCCTATTTTCAACAGTAGTTTCAGATTGATCTGGGATCGGTGCTACTCCTCTTCTTATTGTAAAAACCTCATATGGAAGCTTCAACGTGGACATGTAACAACACCCTTTCCATCCATAGGGTAAAAATATATATGCTTTATCACCACAAACCCACCAAATATCTCTAAAATTCCCAATAGTTGCATTGATAGGGAAAAATTGATCCATCACCATCAAAGTCCTGCCCTTCGTACTACCTGGTGCATAAAAAGTTACATTATATTTGTCACCTTTACCCTTTCGTCCGTGTTTACCCAAAGTCAACATATACCCATCACAATCTGATATTCCCATGAACATACCATTTACCTCATCTGTATTATTAGAACAAATACAAGTTTTAGCTCTCACTGCCCTCACCTCAAATGCTTCAGGAATCACTGTCACCTGACTTTCTTTACCACCCACCATATTCACATAGGGAAATTCATTTAACCAAGAACACTTATAACTAGGTTTATACAAATGGTGTGACAACGACATGTCTTTGTCTGTCAATACTCGTTGATGATACAACAGCCATCTCAACGCATAGGCCTGACACCCACCCGCCAATGGTTGAGCAATCGTCTGTAAAATTGAACCCCACGTCTCTGGTGCTGGAATTCTCAACAGACATGGACCCTCAAGATTCCTCACTGATCTTACAGCATGAGTTAATTGCTGAAACCAAAGATTTCTCCCTGCCCATTGATCTTTAATTTTCAAAACCGCCGAGTCAAATCCATATGCTTTCCATTTAGCGTCTCTTTTCCCTACCGAGCGGGATTGATCAGATGTATCTTCTGATGTTAAGTTGAACCCAAAAAACCCATCCTGTTCTTCCATGATATTATCATATACTATTTCAGATGAACCTATATTGTTTTCAATGACTACTTGCTGAGTCATTTCAGTTACATCGTTTATTTTCAGAAAAGTTGTTGTTGGTGTCGGTATCATACCTCCTACATTTGTTATTGCCGTCATACCCTTAAATCTTTTCAAAGTTAACATTAAAGTAGTTGATTTAGTTGATGTTTTTGTTCTAAAATTGGTGCTGGCACTATCGGTTCCCCTTGTAATCGAATGCGATATATTTATGGCTTTACCAACTGTCAATGTTGAAAGAGTTAAATTGCTTCCCACTGTTGTTCTAACAGACTGACGTGTTGGTGTTATGGTTGTTACTTCATTCCTAGTTTTCGTAACGCTTTTGGTCTGACTTTTCTCCTAACTGGTCTAGGCCTATTTTGTCCAACCGAATCACTAGCTTCTCCTTTAACAGAGTTGCCCTTGGTGGCCTCTGCTGCTTCACATCCCACTGAAATATTCCCTGTTGCTTCTGGGACGTATTGGAAATCAATTTCTCCAAATCCTCCTTCCTTTCCATCCCCTGCATAGTCATCTCTGGCATCATCAGAAATGTCACCATTATCAATGTTAACACTGACAATCTCTCCCTCTTCCTGTTCTCCCCTATCTCCATCCTCTCTCTCTGCACGTGGTACCTCTTCTGTAGGTGCTTTAACACAATGTGACAAATGATACCACGTAGGAGACCCCTTAACCTGGACAGCTGTTCCAGTACTACGAACCACTTCAAATGGTCCTTCACGACGTTCGTTATACCACTTCCTTCTGAATACCTTTACAAATACTTTGTCTCCCGGTTGTACTGTATTCCTCTTATCCTCCTCAGGCGCCTTCTGCACCTCTTCTTGTCTTTGCCTGTCAGAAACATATGTGGACAACTTTTTATGAAAAATTGGCCATATATGTAACGTACGCTCTCATTTCATCTTCCAACAGGGCCAAGCTTGGACCCTTTCCGCTTGTTCGCAAACAAGGGGTTGGCATCCTTCTTCCTGTTACCAACTCATGGGGTGTCATACGTAGATCACGTAACTCACTTGAGCGACACACCATTAGTGCTAAAGGCAGCGCCGCTATCCAGTTTAGACCTGTATGTTGACAAATCTTCACAATGCGATTTTTCAAGACCCCGTTCATTCTTTCACACATCCCTTGACTTTGTGGGTGATAAACTGCTCCAAGACGTTGCTTAATTCCCAATTTTTGCAACATCAATTTTACTGTTTTATCCACAAATTCTCTTCCATTGTCTGAGGATATTCGATCGGGTAATCCCCACCTGCTTATGACTTCTTTACATAAGAACTTGGCAACCGACTGAGCATCCTTACGCTTGGTTGGACAAGCTTCCGTCCATCGTGAAAATCTATCTACAACCACCAACATGTATCTTTTCCCATCAACTGGTTGTATCATATCAACAAAGTCAATGACCAACTCACGCATAGGACCCCTGGGTGTAGGAATGTAACCTGGATGAACAGGTATCCCTCTTCGAACATTATTTTTAAGACAGATAGTGCATCTACCTATCACATAATCAATTTGTTCAAACAAATATGGAGCCCAAAAACCATATTCCTTTGTGATCTTTCTGTGAACCTCCCCCTCGCAACATGAGCTAAGCCATGTGCTTCTTGAATCATCAGACCTAGAAGGTCTAGAGGCGCTACTATCAACCCCTCATGGTTTCTCCACAGACCAGTAGCATCTTTGACCGCTCCTCGGTCTAGCCATAGCTGTTGGTCGATCATAGAAGCGGCTTTTGCATCAAAATTACATCTCGAAGCGTAATTTTGTCTTCCAAGTCCACTACATGAGTGACCAGAAAAACTTTCCCCAATTTATCCGCTCCTGCAACGGCTTTTGCAGCTTCATCAGCAGCTTTGTTCCCTTGTGTCACTCTTGACATATCTGTCTTGTGAGCTGCACACTTAGCTATCGCTATCTCTGTGGGTTTCATCATAGCATGCAACAATTTCATGATTTGTGCATGATGCTGTATCGGAGAACCATCCGATTTCTTGAACCCTCGACCTTTCCATACCGCCCCAAACAAATGACATACACTATGTGCATATGCTGAATCAGTGTATATGGTTACTCGCTTACCTTCCGCTAACAAACATGCTTCTGTTAGCCCCACAAGTTCAGCAAGTTGTGCAGACGCAGGCTGTGGTATTACTTCAGCCTTTTCCACAACAAATCCCGTTCCTCTGCCTCTAACTACTGCATAACCAGCACATAATTTATCTCCCACCCGATAACAAGACCCATCAGTCCAATACTCCAGGTCTGCCTCACGTAACGGAAAGGCTTGTAAATCAGATCGAAGCCTCGAATATCTCTCCGCTTCTTGGACACAATCATGTGGCTCACCATCCTCGGAAGTTGGTAAACTCTCGGCTGGATTTACTGTATCACATCTCACAAGGGTGACATCCTCCTGCTCTAAGAGTCTATGATAGTCTCTGAGCCTAGGCATTGTCAATGTATACTTCCCATAGTTCAAAAGATTTCTGAGACTATGATGGGTAAGAATTGTCACGGGGTAGCCCATCGTGACCGATGATGCTTTGTCATACATGGAATATACCCCCACCATTGCTCTGTAGCACAGTGGTAACCCTAGTTCTACCCTCTGAATAAGCAGTAGAGTAGTAGGAAATAGGCTGAGGATTCGTCCCCATGCCTGTCGGTTGACAAAGAACCGCGCATGCATATCTACCTCCAGTAGAAGTAGACACATATAGCAAAAAGTTCTTTGAATAATCTGGTAGTGCAAGTGCAGGTGCCTCCTGCAACCTCTTTTTGATAGTTTCAAATGCCACATGGCCTTCCTGTGTCCAGGAAAGATTGCTATGGAGTTGACCACTCTCAGTACCCCTCACCATAGCCCTCAATGGGGCCATCAAACTAGTATAATCCTCTACCCAAGCGGAGGAATAACCAGCAATACCCAGAAATGTCATCATTTCTCTGACTGTTCTAGGTTTTGGAGCCTTACGAATAGTTTCCACCTGCTTGTCTGAAATGTTTCTGTGGCCATGAGTTATGTTTTGACCTAAATATACAACTTTCTCCTGACAATATTGCAGCTTTTTCTGTGACACCTTGTGTCCCTTTTCTGCCAATACCTGTAGTAATTTAATTGAATCCCTATGACATGTTTCCTTATTTTGTGAGCAAACCATTATATCATCCACGTACTGAATGACAGTGCTTTGCAATATCTGATCTATCCCTACCAAATCTTCCTTCAATACTTTATTGAAGATATGCGGTGAATGCCGGTACCCCTGTGGCATTCTATTGTACTCATAGAACTGTCCCTTATAGGTGAACCCAAATAAATCCTGACTCTCTACACTAAGTGGAACACTGAAAAATGCTCCACATAAGTCCAGTACTGTAAAATGTGTCGCATCTGGAGGAACTTGAGCTAACAAGGTATGAGGATCTGGCACATCTGCTGGAAAGTCAATCACTATCTCATTTACTGCTCTCAAGTCATGAGCTACACGATAACTTCCATCTGGTTTTTTTACAGGCCACAAAGGCGTGTTACTCCGAGGGTGTTTTGTTGTCTTTAAAACCCCTACTGTCGAAAGTCCATCAATTTGTGGTTCAATCCCTTTGATTGCTTCCTCTGTCAATGGATATTGATTTTTCCATGGAGGTTTGGCTCCTGGTCGAAGTTCAACCTTCACAGGTTGGGCTGATTTTACAAGTCCAATATCAGTACTATGTTGAGACCACAACCCTTCTGGAACTTGTTGCAACATCTCCTCTTTCATAGGATCTGAATCAATCTTCATATTGCAAATAGATTCATGTGTCATTCCTACAGCCTGTGGCTCTCCTTGTCCTTGAGCCGAAATCATTATTTTGAGAAATCGTTGATCTTCACTTCTCCAAATCGCCAAATTTTCTTTCGTTGGTCTGAACGTAAGTTTCTCTGCTTCTGTCATCATTTCACCCATTTGCTTTTGCTCATAGCCTTCTGAAACCAACAAGGTCACATGTGGCACACTCTTCTCACTCTCAAATTCTCTATTCAGATAGTCATCTGTGTTTATCTTCATAGCTGCTCCTTGTGGTCCTAAAATAATGCAACTTGAGCTAAGTTGAACATTCTTCGGTTGATGACTCAACCATTCCTCTGAGTGTGGTTGAGCAGCCTTCTTGAAATACTTGAGCGTACAATGGAATGGATATTCCGGAAGCCTCGCATCCGGCATATTTGCAACAATAAATCTCTCCCATATCTTAGCCTGCTTCATAAAATCTTCACTGAGATTTCCAATCCAGAATACTGACGACGAATCCATCTCTGTCATCATCGACAATTGGTAACCCTTTTCCTTTGGCATTTCTACCAGACAGCCGTCTGGTGTACATCTGATTGTACAGTTCAACTTACACAATGCATCTCTTCCCAATAATGCAACCGGTGTATGTTTTGATACCAGTATGGGTATTATAATTTTGTGATCTTTATAGCAGAGCTCAATTGGTTCCGTAAGAGGAATCAGCTGTTTTACTCCCTCAAATCCGATTGTCCTAACGAGTTGATTGGACATAGGGAGATGTGTAGCATCTTCAGGTCGAACACAGGTGAACGCAGCTCCGCTATCCGCCATTACTTCCAATGGTCGGTTGTTTATTTTCACCTCAATTGTTGGATCTCTTTCCGATCCTGACGCTACCAGCTGACACCCCCCTTTCGAATCATCTAGGCACCTCTAGAATCCTGGCTCCGGACCCCTGTAGGGGTTCACCGGTCCTCTAGATGATTTTGCCTGACCCCTGTATCTTCCTCTGAAATTCCCTCTGATGTTTCCTCCTGACCAATTGCAGTGCCTGGCATAGTGACCATCCTGTCCACAATTATAACACACATCTTGAGATTGCTGGAAGTGTGGCTGAAACCTTCCTCTTTCTTCAAAGCCTTCTCGTCCTCCTCCTCTCCAATTTGGTGTCTGTCCAGAAATTGGCTGTGAATATGACTCAACTGGTGCCGTCCTTGGTGGCTGATACACTTGCGGTTGGAACTCTTCTGGTTGAAGCTGTGGCAGTGATTGCTGGTTTGGTGCATACTGACTCTGCATCACCACAGCTTGTTTCTTATCCTTTTTATTCTCCCCCAGTTGTAGTTGATTGAGTTTTCTAAGAGTTTCTTCGTCCTGCTCTTTCTGATTGAGTTCCTTCTTCCTGTACAGATCCACTTGATGAGCTATGTGATCTGTATAGACACCTTTTGTCATGCTTCCAAGTCCAACCACTTCTGCCAATTTGTTTCTGACTGAGGTGGGCAGTCCCATTTGCAGTTTAGCTCTCAAAATTGACTGCTCAATTTGACTCCCATCTGGATCATTTCCAGTAATATTTCTCCACACTTGATGAACTCTTGACACATAGGCTCTCGGATTTTCTTGTTGTCCTAGTGGGTCAATCAGAATATTATCAGGATGCACATTTGTTGGAAATGTATCTTTCAATGCTCTCCACAGACGATTCCTACTTGCAGCCAACAATTCAGGATCGTTCACTGCCGTCCCAACATATCTCATGAGTCCAGCCCTCTGGAAGACTTCTTCCATATCTGGAATCCCAATGAGATTAGCCAACAGTCTCTTAACATCTCCTATGGCAGACTGTGTTCCCACCGTAATTTCTTCCAATTTCGGAAATCCAAGGATAGGCCCCATTCTGAAGAATAGGCAGCTTCTCAAGTATGTTCGACATATCGGTATTTTGCAACGGCTTATATTCAAAGTTTTGACCTCGAATGATAACTGGTACCATTTTGCTCGGGGTATCTTTCCTTGACCTTAATGCATATTTTGTCTCATCTTTTTCAGATTCTCTTCTCAGCTGTCTCTCCTTCCGTATGGTCAGCGTCTGAAGTTCTTCCTGTAACTCTCTTACTTCTCCTGCAGTCCTTGCACTCTTCAGTTCTGATAAGCATTGGTCTATATCTCCGTCTATTTCGTCTGCAACAGTCTTTGCCGGAGAAACTCCTTTCGAATACGCAGCACCTTCAGTCTTCTCTTTATCGCTGTCTTCATCTTTGCTTCCCTCAGCACTCGAATATATTGTATCCTTCTTCTTCGAATCTTCCTCAGCACTGTAATATCTTGTATCCTTCTTCTTCGAATCTTCCTCAGCACTGTAATCTCTTGTATCCTTCTTCTTCAAACCTTCCTTACCCCTTCTCTCCGTTCTGGCCAACCTCCGTTTGATGACCGGATCATATCCACCCATGATCCCTTCTAAATCACTCTGATCACCATCGTCCTCCTCCAGTTCCATCCTACTTAACCTCACACCACCCTTAGTTTTCAGACTTCTCGGTTTTTTCCCACCTCTGGTGCTTGGATGCATTTTTACGGTCGTTTCTGCTTGTCCTCTCTCTATAATTTGTTCATCTTCATCTCTGATGTAATAATCCCCCTGTTGGAGGATTACTGGAAGCTGTGGATAAGCATCCCTAAGCTCAACTTCCTTCTCATACGGTGGGGGTCTTCTCGCCGAATCCGTATGTGAGAAAGGTATACCGACCTCTACCCTCAGTTTCTCTGTCGACGTCTCTTCCTTTAGCTTTTTCTCCATACCTTTGCTTCCCTTGTCTTTGGTATCTTTCCTCAGTTTTTGTCCTTCGTCTTCAAACAATTTAAGAACACCCAGCTCCCTTTGTCTCTTCTCTTTACGTCGTTCCTTTTGTTTTCCCTTCTTCTGATCTGCCTTGTAAATTGACAGAAGTACTTTCATGATGTTGATAACATCCGAATTAAGAGTCCCTTCCTCTGGCCAGGGTTGTTCAATGTCGGGCCAACGTTTGTTCCATTTGCCGGATAATCTCGCAATACCCTTAACTAAAGGATTACTATGTTCAACTATATTAACTGGTGTAATAACTTTCATAGCCTTGCTATCCTTTCTCCCCATTGTAAATTTAAATTACTAAATAAAAAGAAAAATTAAAAAATATGACTATTAAATTTTTTTAAAAATCTGAATATCAAAAATTAAAATAAAAAAAAATTATGAATATTAAAAAATTCTAAAAAATCTGATTTCAAAATTGTCCAAAAAATATGACTATTATTTTTTTAAAATATGAATAATTTAAAAAATTAAAATATGAATATTAAATTTTTTTGAAAAATATGAATAATCAAAAAAATTAAAATATGAATATTAAAACTTTAATTAAAAATAAACCCCCCCAACAAAAACCATTAAATTATTCAATTAAAATTTTAATTAACAACTATGAATAATTATGAATAATTAAGACCAATTTTTATTTCTACACCTATTTTACCAATTTAGAACCCACTTACCTTAACCCCTCCGGAAAGTGAATACCAGTAGTCAACTTCCACAGCAATCCAAACAACATGGAATTGTAATCTACAACACCATCACCCCAATAAATTCCATTGTTTAATATGCACCCAAGTATTTTAATATCACAGAATAAAACAATATAAACCCAAGTATTTTAATATCACAGAATAAAAGACTTCCAATCTACAACAATACCACACCAATATAAACCATTGTTTAATATGAAGCCAAATATTTCAATATCACAGAATAATGTCAGTACCTGCTCTCCAACCGAATCCCCCAGTCAGACCCAGTAATGCACAGAGACCCAAAACTGCAACTTTTATTCCCTGATCAGTCCGTTGCCAAGCGTGTAAGAGTGTATCATTGCATCCAACATCCTAGGGAAAGATTTTGTAGACAAAAAAGCACTAGCCTGATTTTGAATGATCCTCTGCCTGCGTCACACCTTGTCACGTCACGTCACGCACACGTTAGCCCCCCTCTCTCTCCTTTGCTCCGTTCTATAGCCTCATAACAAGGGAAGAAAACGGTACAGACAAGCATTTAACGTTTATACACTTAACCAAGTTATTACATTTAATATTCCCCACTCATATTTGCTACAAAACTGCACCCAGGAACAAATAAATCGCTCAGAACATTTTAAAACCTGAATTCAAGAATAAACAGATCGCCCAAAACATGTTAATTTTATTTTAATCCGTCATTCAATTCAATGCATTATACTTCGTCAACATATATTTAATTTATAAATTTACTACATCTCCACAAATAGTTTAACGTTCAAATAACAGTTACTTTAACGATTTTTAAAAGATTCGGTCCACCTGTCCTTCTCGGTAGCTATTAAACCCCTAAAAGGAAACCCCAAACAATCATATGACCTTACGCCACCATTTTGTTTCGTAGGCCCAGCACGACCGCATGTCGTAGCTCTAGCCCTGTAAAATCACGCATGCGCACATCTAAATCAAGCCCATGCTTACTACACAATAGAACGCCCCAATAGAACGCCAGCATCCTACCTCAGTTTCTCTATTTTACACTTACAATCAGACAATTACACAACAGACCTTACATTTGCGTAGAACTCTGAATTCCACCCAAATGCAAACAAATTTAAGAGGCTTGAATCCATCGCAATGGACCTCCAAGGATACGTTAGCATGTAGCACACAACACAATTAGCATTAGCATTTACCTTAGCCACTATGTAGAATGTAGCATGATTCACACTTTAGCATTCAACAATTAGCCTTAGCAACGAGGCACCACGTGACCTGAAACAATCAAGCATTAGCCACGAGGCACCACGTGGCCAAAACAATCCAGCCTTAGCCTCTAGCTAACTGCGGCCTAATACACAATCCCACATCCTGCGCTTCCCTTAACATATAACCATAACCATATCCTTGCACATAGTTACCAATGAAATATAACTTAATCATTTTCCCTCTACTAAATCCTCATTGTCTATAGTTACCAATGAAATATAACTCCATCATTGTCCAACGTTACCAATGAAATAATCCCATCATTGTCTATAGTTACCAATGCAATATAACTCCATCATTGTCCAACGTTACCAATGAAATAACCCCATCATTGTCTATAGTTACCAATGCAATATAACTCCATCATTGTCCAACGTTACCAATGAAATAACTCCATCATTGTCTATAGTTACCAATGCAATATAACTCTCTACCGTTCCTTTTGCTCTAAATTTGTCATTGCCACCAGTTACCAATGAAATATAAATTTTAGAATATTTTTAAAGACCCATAATCGACCGCAATACCCCACATGAACAACGATCCAAGTATTTTTAATCTGTACACCTTCACTGCCCTCTCCCCAATCAACGAAATCACTAATGCCCAAAGTTTGTGAGTAATCTCACCTTTAGCCGGCTTGGACAGTAGTCACCTCGCGTCTCAGGCAGGAAACAGCACAATGCAATCAGAATCTCGGTAGGACCTCCATTTGTGGTATCGTGTCGAATGCTGGTGGGTATTGCTGTCGATCAAAGAATCCCTTAGGCTGGATCGTGTTCAAAGGCCTTTATTCAAACCACGAGGTTCCAGCGTAAGTACGGACACAATATCCGGAGAACCAGACCCCAAATAAATCTTGCTGTATTCTAACTCTTCGTCACCGCTCCCCCCTTTATATAGCCTTCCAAGAGTTGAATAGCTCCCTCTACTGTTCAATCCCCGTATCTTACCACCCACTTCCTGTTTGTCATATGTGACGTCACGCTAAAACCTTCCCTCTGGATAGCAATAATCAACCTTCCATTTCTTCATGAAAAACCTTTAACAAAGACATAATTTTAATATACTACAAGGTCAAAAGTGGACTTTATGTCATCAATCCGAGACCTTGCATATGCAGTTGGACCATGGTGGCTTGTATCTCTCTCTGCTGTCAACATGCGTCGTCGGTCACTGGGAGGGATGGAAGACCAGATCAATGTTTCATCCTTTGACTGGAAATATTCTTCCATCTCAGCTGGGTCCTCTTCCTCAGATTCTACCTCATCTGTTGATTCTTCGTCTTCATCATAATAGATGATGTCCTCCACTTCTGACACTTCTTCCATTTCAACTTCAGATTCTACCTCATCTGTTGATTCTTCATCATAATAGGTGCAGTGCTCCACTTCTGACACTTCTTCCATACCAGCTTCAAATTCTACGTCATCATCACGTTCATCCATTTCCTTATATTCATAATCATCTTCCATTTCTGCAGCAGGAGATGTGGGGGAATCTTCGGAGGAAGAAGTAGCATGCTGTCTGTATGTTGGATCTATCACCTCATCATTATGTTCCTCCTCTTCTGACCCTGAACCCTCTTCATCAGTTGATTCATCCTCATTATGTGCAGCATTGTCCTCCTGGTCATTATTTTATTTTATTTCAAAAATTATCTTGCAAGCCTCCTGTGCATTATAAAACTTCTGCCTCCTCATTGTGCTGCCTGTCTCTCTCAGACTAAAATGTGAAATGCCCAAACACCTGTGAGAAAATACTTTTTGTTGTTGTTGTTGTTGTCATAACCAATGCTTGACCCCACACATCAAAGAAACATGATCAAAGATGTTTTGCCAAGCAGTATGTAAACTTTGTGCTGCGGGGTCTTTTTGACCCCAGAGGACAACAGAAGTTATTACATTTAGTAAAACACCCATAATTCAATCAAATTACTTCAAATTTGTTTGAATCATAAAGAGCATAGTATTAAACAACTACCGTTATTTTCAGACCAATTGATGAATAAAAAACATATTTTGTCGGCAAAAGATTTAATTTGGGGTCAGAATGACCCCAGGACAACAGGAGGGTTAAACCCACTTCTGTCGTCTAGTTAGTTATCCCATTTAATTTCATATTTACGGTGTTGTTGTTATTGGTCAGCTAGCTGGCTGGTTAAGTTAGCACTAGCCTAGCTAGCTAACATCCCTGACCATGAGCTCACTAAGCTACTCTCCTCCTGCTAAAGAAGAGGAGGTCTGCTGGACGGAGAAAGAAGCTCTAGTGAAAGAGGAGGAGGAAGAGGAGGATGTTACAATACAAAAACAAGTAGAGGGTGAGGCTGTTACCGTGAAAGAAGAAGAGAAAGACGTTACAGTGAAAGAAGAGGAAGACGCGTTCAGAGTGAAAGAGGAGGAGGATGTTACAGTGAAAGAAGAGGAAGACGCGTTCAGAGTGAAAGAGGGGGAGGATGTTACAGTGAAAGAAGAGGAGGCTCCCGTGTTTGGAGTGAAAGAGGAGGAGGAGGAGATGACTGTCACATCGAAAAAGGAGGAGGAAGAAGAGGAGGAAACTGGATATCTGGTTCCGGTTTCCCAAAGGCATCTTAAGGCATCCAATGGTTCTAATGATCAACTTAGCAGTAAGATGCTTTTGAGAAACCGGGCCCTGATTAACACTAGTAAGTACTGTCTTAAACACAGAGGCACAAACTCTGCAGTTGTTGAACTGATGTGTGGTGTTAAAGGGGGAATCTGTAGTCGCTACATCCATATTTTGACTTTTAAATTATTTATGTATAGCCATTGATTCTTGAAGAATATAACACATGCCTCCTGAGCTTAGTTCAACTGTTGCCAACCCTCACCACCAGGGGGCAGCCTGTCAGGCTGTTCAGCATCCAGTTGCAGATGGAGGTGTTCAGTCCCAGGGTCCTTAGCTTAGTGATGAGCTTTGAGGGCACTATGGTGTGGAACACTATGGTGGTTTGCTTGAAACATGTAGGTACTGAGTCAGGGAGACGTTGAAAATGTCAGTGAAGACTGGTAATCCGTTTGTCCCTGCGGCTTTGTGAATGTTAACCTGTTTAAAGGTCTTACTCCCATCGGCTAAGGAGAGCATGATCATACGTGATCATATCATTAACCCCTTAGAGTCGATTGACGCAAATTTGCTTCAGTCTAAGTAACCTAAGTAATCCATAGTACGACCATCTTAAAACGATTCCATATGTCAGTTTAGCCCCCCCCAACGGTATTAAATTGAAGGAATAAATCCGAGCCTCACGCTCATCACCTGTGGAAGGCGGGGCTTCCAGCGAGGCGTGGATTTGATAGTATGTTGTACCTAGTTTCCCTCCTTCAGGGAACAGTAGTTATAGTCATACCGTTACGCTTGTCATATGATGTATGTACCCCCCCCCCAAAAAAAAAAAAATTGTAAAGTGGTTATCCCACTGGCTATAGGGTGAACGCACCAATTGGTGAGTCGCTCTGGATAAGAGCGTCTGCTAAATGACGTAAATGTGCCCTTGAGCAAGGCACTTAACCTTAATTGCTCCTGTAAGTCGCTCTGGATAAGAGCGTCTGCTAAATGACTAAAATGTAAATGTAAATGTATTAAGCATTTAACAGTTAAATTAGGCCTCGACATTGAACTACACTGAACAAATATATAAGCGCAACATGTAAAGTGTTGGTCCCATGTATTTGTAACCAGGGCCTGTAGGACCTGCCTTGTTGATAGTGCCGTTAAGAAGGCAGAGCAGCGCTTTATTATGGACAGACTTCTCCCCATCTTAGCTACTGTTGTAGCAACATGTTTTGACCATGACAGTTTACAATCCAGGGTTACTCCAAGCAGTTTAGTCACCTCAACTTGCTCAATTTCCACATTATTCATTACAAGAATTAGTTGAGGTTTAGGGTTTAGTGAATGATTTGTCCCAAATACAATGCTTTTAGTTGTTGTAATATTTACGACTAACTTATTTCTTGCCACCCATTCTGAAACTATCTGCAGCTCTTTGTTTGTTAAGTGTTGCAGTGATTTCATCCGCATACATACACACTGGCTTTTCTCAAAGCCAGTGGCATGTCGTTAGTAAAGATTGAAAAAAGTAAGGGGCCTAGACAGCTGCCCTGGGGAATTCCTGATTCTACCTGGATTATGTTGGAGAGGCTTCCATTAAAGAACACCCTCTGTGTTCTGTTAGACAGGTAACTCTTTATCCACAATATAGCAGGGGGGTGTAAAGCCATAACACATACGTGTTTCCATCAGCAGACTATGATCGATAATGTCAAAAGCCGCACTGAAGTATAACAAAACAGCACCCACAATATTTTTATAATTCATTTATCTTAGCCAATCAGTCATTTGTGTAAGTGCTGTGCTTGTTGAATGTCCTTCCCTATAAGCATGCTGAAAGTCTGTTGTCAATTTGTTTACAGTAAAATAGCATTGTATCTGGTCAAACCATTTTTCTCTCCAAAAGTTTACTAAGGGTTGGTAACAGGCTGATTGGTCGGCTATTTGAGGCAGTAAAGGAGGCTTTAATATTCTTAGGTAGCGGAATGACTTTTGCTTCCCTCCAGGCCTGAGGGCACACACATTCTAGTAGGCTTAAATTGAAGATATGGCAAATAGGAATGGCAATATTGTCCGCTGTTATCCACAGTAGTTTTCCATCCAAGTTGTCAGACCCCGGTGGCTTGTCATTGTTGATAGACAACAATAATCTTTTCACCTCTTCCACACTCACTTTACGGAATTCAAAATTACAATTACTTGTCTTTCATAATTTGATCAGTTATACTTGGATGTGTAGTGTCAGCGTTTGTTGCTGGCATGTCATGCCTAAATTTGCTAAACTTGCCAATGAAAAAATCATTAAAGTAATTGGCAATATCAGTGGGTTTTGTGATGAATGAGCCAACTGATTCAATGAATGATGGAGCCGAGTTTGTATTTTTGTCCAAAATTTCATTTAAGCTGTTCCAAAGCTTTTTACTATCTTTGTAATTTATCTTTGTTTCATAGTGTAGTTTCTTCTTATTTTTATTCAGTTTAGACACATGATTTCTCAATTTGCAGTACGTATGCTAATCGGTTATGCAGCCAGACTTATATGCCATTCCTTTTGCGTCATGCCTCTCAACCATACAGATTTACCAGGTTATTACTTCTAAATAAACTGCTGTTCATCATCTGGGACCATTCAACATCCTAGATTTACCAGGTTATTACTTCTAAATAAACTGCTGTTCATCATCTGGGACCATTCAACATCCTAGATTTACCAGGTTATTACTTCTAAACAAACTGCTGTTCATCATCTGGGACCATTCAACATCCTAGATTTACCTCATTTAACTCATTTCTAGCCTAGAATCATTCACTATACTAGTGAAAAAATAAGACAGAATATGGCTGGTGTTGCTCACTTGATGTCTTATTAAGACAATTGTCATATAAGTTTGTAAAAGCATTTAAACATGAATTACAGACGTAAATTGATGTACAACATCATGGACATCACCTTTTAGCTCAAATAAACAGTGGATTTCTGCTGTTGTGGGACATTAACCATCTGTCTGACTTTGTTGTTCACACAGGAGAGAGACGTGACTATTGTGAATCCTCTGGGGAGCCTCAACAACATCATGAAGCTGACGAGGCAGAGAAGAGTCCCTCCAGATCAGAACACCTCAAGAAACACCAGCGGAAACCCACAGGGAAGAAACCTCACCACTGCTCTGACTGTGGGAAGATATTCAACTCTTCAGCAGACCTTAAAAGACATATGAGAATCCATACAGGAGAGAAACCTTATAGCTGTTGTTACGGATACAGGTATCCTGTGTTTTTGTGTGTTTCTACTCTTTCTGCCCTAATCACAGGTGTCCTGTATGTTCCTGATTGGTGGTCGTTGAGGTGTCTGCTGATTGGACCAATCAGTGAACATTCCTGTTAATTGCACCACCTGTTATTCGTTTGTTCAATCACACATCCCATTTTATAAAAACCAGACTTGTGTTTGTTGCAGGAGAGAGAGACTTTTGCCATATGTGAGTATGGACACGGTGGTGTCCTGTGTGTTGTGTACGCACTAAGTTGTTGGTTACCCTATTGGTAACATTATTAGAATATATTTCTTTACCTGAGTGTGGATACTGTTGTATCCTGTGTACTTATTTAATTGCTGAGTACCCTGTTTAGTAGTTTTGTGTGTGTTTTTTTGGGAAAAGGGGGGTTTAAGCTAGTTGCCCTTGGGCGTACATTACCCGTAGGGAAGAAATCTGTCTATAAACACCAGTTAGACCTGGAGCGGACCACCCACTGTATTTTTGTATGACTAGCAGTAGCCTAGCGGTTCTTTAGGCAGGCTAGATCAGTTTAGGGGGTTTTACACTATTGTTTCATTTCTTGGGTCCTGCTCAGCCCTTTTTCCCAAACCTTTACCGTGTGTTTAGTAATAAACCATTTATGTTTGACGGTAGTTCACGGTTGTTGTGTCATTTTTGTTCTCACTGTTCCAGGTCACACTTATAATTTGCATAATTTATGTTACGGGTCTCATGTCCATCCACCCTAGACGTTTAGAGCCACGGGGTTCGTAACATAAAGTGGGGGGTTCGTCCGGGATTTATCCCATGCTACTCGTGCAAATTAGTAAGTGTCTGGTTCAGTGTTGAGCTTGGCAGCTGTACTACCTGTTTTTTGTGTGTGTTCAGTAGTCGACGGCTCGTGTTGCTAGTAGGATGGCTACTTTTGATTTGGAAGCATTTTTGGAAAACCCTACGTGGGAGATTTTTGAGAATTGTCGTAGAGTGGATCTACAGGCTTTGGCTGACCACTTTTCTGTACCCATACCGAGGGGTTTAGTGAAAGCAGAAGTTAGGGAAGTAGTGCTAGCGATATTGTTAAACGAGCGAGTGCTTGAGTTACCGCCGCCTGAGTCTGCTGCTCCTGTAGGGGATGTGGTTGATGTTTCTGTAAGCCCATCAGTGTCTGAGGACGAGACTAAGGCTCCAGCCACATTGCCCCGTTATGACCCCCTCTCCCCACTGACTGACAGTGATGCCAGGATGGATGTCCGCTCGAAGCGGCTCCAAATAGAGACGGAAGAGCGGGCACAAATCAGGCAAGACAAGCTGGAGATGCGTAAAATGGAGCTAGAGGCAGAACAGGAGACGCGTAAGATAGAACAGGAGACGCGTAAGATGGAACTGGAGACGCGTAGGCTTGATCAAGAACTGGAGACGCGTAGGCTTGATCAAGAACTGGCGATGCGTAAAATGGAACTAGAGGCAGAAACAGCGAGGTTAGTCTCTGCTAATACTATGCCTGCTAGTGAGCCATCCTCACCAGCTGTGTCATCTGCTACGTTTGATATTAGTAGGCAGATCACCTTGGTACCTGTGTTCAGGGAGTCAGAGGTTGATTCCTATTTCAGTGTTTTTGAACGTATAGCGGTAGCATTGAAATGGCCCGACGAGGTATGGTGCCTATTACTTCAGTGTAAGCTAACAGGTAAAGCCCAAGAGGTTCTGGCAGCGCTACCTCTTGAAGACAGTTTGAATTATGAGGTGGTCAAAGCTACTGTTCTTCGTGCCTATGAGCTTGTTCCTGAGGCATATCGACAGAGATTTAGGTCTCATAAAAAGTCTCCTACTCAGACTTATGTGGAGTTTGCTAGAGACAAAGGAAATCTGTTTGACAAATGGCACAGTGCTAGTAAGGTAACTGATTTTAACTCTCTCACGGGAGTTACTCTTGTTAGAAGAGTTTAAAAATTGTTTACCGGAACGCATTGTAGTTTATCTGAACGAACAGAAAGTATCCTCACTGTCGGAAGCGTCTGTATTGGCAGACGAGTTTGTGTTGACGCATAAGAGCGTGTTTTCGGCTCGTACGGAGAGCAGGGCTGCGGAGTTGCTAACTTCTAGTCCTAGTCGACCAGCAGTACATCCAGCACGCCCAAAAGATGTGCGTCACTGTTTCTATTGTCATAAGGTGGGACATATAGTTAATGATTGCTTTCTGCTAAAACGCAAACCGGGGATGCCTCAGCACGCCAGGCCGCCAACGGGTGTTGGGCTGATTCGTACGGTTGTAAGGGCGCGGAATCAAGACAGAAGCCTCATAGTGAATGTGGTTTGAAAGTCCCTGTCCCAGATCACAGTTATGAACCGTTCATTTTTGAGGGGTTTGTTTCTATATCAGATAATGAAGCGTCTCAGCGTCCAGTTAGAATCCTCAGAGATACTGGTGCGGCGCAGTCGTTCATACTAGCTGATGTGTTGCCCTTGTCTAATAATACATATTGTGGTTCCAGTGTGTTAGTACAAGGAATTGAAATGGGTTTCGTCCCAGTGCCATTGCACTTTGTGAACGTACACTCTGAGTTAGTCAGTGGATTGTTCAGAGTTGGCGTACGTCCGATGTTGCCAGTAAAAGGGGTGACCTTTATAATGGGCAACGATATTGCCGGAGGAAAGGTAATACCCATATTGGAGGTATTGGATAAAAGTGACCAGTCTCTCTCCGAGGAGCTGGCACAGGGTTATCCAGATGTGTTCCCCGCTTGTGCTGTCACACGTGCTCAAGCACGACAAGTGGGTGAAGTGGTAGATTTGTCAGACACGATTCTATTCAGAGAGTGTGACCCAGAGGATAGTTCGGGTGCTACCTCTGGTAAGCTGGTGCAGTCTGACCAACAGCCCAGAGAAAGGAAGAAGGATGTGGAACTGGTTGCTGAGGCAATACAGTTACCAGTTACTCGTGAGCAGCTGATCGCTAACCAACAGGTTGACATTAGCCTGGCTAAATGTTTTTCTAGTGTTGTCTCAGAGGACGAGCTAAAGAAGAAAAACATGGCATACTTCATTGATGGTAATCTCCTCATGCGTAAATGGACCTCCCATGTTGACGCTGGCGGAGATTGGAATGCTGTTTACCAAATAGTGATTCCTACAGCCTTTCGACAAAATGTTTTATCCCTCGCTCATGATCACCAGTGGTCCGGACATCTGGGAGTCACCAAGACTTATGATCGTGTTTTGCGACATTTCTTTTGGCCTGGCTTAAAACAAGATGTGGCTCAGTTCTGTCGGACTTGCCACACCTGTCAAGTAGTTGGGAAACCGAACCAGGTTATTTCCCCGCGCCTCTTTGTCCCATACCGGCCATAGGTGAACCATTCGAACATGTGATGGTTGATTGTGTTGGACCATTACCGAAAACAAAATCTGGTAACCAGTTTATGTTGACAATTATGTGTGTGGCCACCAGGTACCCAGAGGCCATTCCTCTGCGAAGGATTACTGCTCCAGTGGTGAGTAAAGCGTTGATCAAATTCTTCTCAACTTTTGGATTACCTAGGGTGATACAAACTGATCAGGGTACGAATTTCCTTTCTAAACTTTTCAAACAAGTGTTAAAATCCTTGTCAGTTACACACCGTGTGTCAAGCGCATATCACCCAGAGTCTCAGGGTGCGCTTGAACGTTGGCATCAGACCCTGAAGTCTATGCTCCGTAAATATTGCTTGGAATCTGAGAAAGATTGGGATGAGGGAGTTCCTCTAGTATTGTTTGCTGTCCGTGAGACAGTACAGGAATCCCTAGGGTTCAGCCCAGCTGAACTGGTGTTTGGACACACCATGAGAGGACCTATGAAAGTCCTTAAGGATCAGTTTTTGTCACAAGAGTTGTGTGTGAAAGAAAATGTGTTGGACTACGTTAGTCGCTTTCGTGAGCGCCTACATGCTGCCTGCGCTCTAGCAAAGGAAGCGCTGTCTTCCTCACAGAAACGGATGAAACGACACTATGACACACAGGCGGTTTCTCGTTCACTGCAGCCAGGTGACCGAGTTCTTGTGTTGTTGCCTGTGCCAGGAGCGTCATTGTCAGCACGTTTCTCTGGGCCTTATGTCATTGAAAAGAAACTAACTGAAACTGACTATGTGATACAGACTCCTGATAGAAAACGCCAATCTCGTGTGTGCCACGTTAACATGTTGAAGACATACCACACCAGACCCGTCACTCAGGTAGACAGTCCAGAGAAACTGGCCGAGTCGGCTGTCTCTGTTGCTGCTACGGCTGTAGTGGGAGGTCATGTTAATGATGTGGACGGAGATGGTTTGGAGTTGCGCAATACTCAGCAGCAGTGTGCTAGATTGCCCAATTCAGAGATGCTGCTGTCTCTCCCGTCAAGCCTGATTCATTTAACGGACAGACAGTCAGATGATATTGTGAGACTATTACACAGCTTTCCATGTCTTTTTAATGATGTTCCTACATGTACTAATGTGTTAGAACATGACATTAATGTTGGAAACGCTGCACCTATCAAGCAACATCCTTATCGTGTCAACGTCGCTAAGAGAAAGATAATGAGGGGTGAGGTCGGTTATTTGCTGGAGAATAACCTGGCTATGCCAAGTTCAAGTCCTTGGAGTTCTCCGTGCATTCTGGTTCCTAAACCTGATGGGACATCCAGATTATGTACGGACTATCGGAAAGTCAATGCTGTCACAGTGCCCGACTTCGTTCCCGTTACCCAGACTGGATGACTGTATTGATACTGTTGGTGCTGCTACTTATGTAACCAAATTAGATCTTCTAAAAGGTTACTGGCAGGTGCCGTTAACCCCACGTGCCTCCGACATCTCTGCCTTTGTGACCCCAGATCACTTCCTACAATATGCTGTCATGGCATTTGGGATGCGGAACGCACCAGCCACTTTCCAACGCCTGGTTAACACAGTATTGGCTGGAGTTCCTAATTGTAGTGCTTACCTTGATGATCTGGTAATTTATTCAACTGAGTGGTCTGATCATGTTAACACTCTAAGGGTAGTGTGTGAACGTCTAGCAACCGCTTCTCTAACCCTGAACTTAGCAAAGTGCGAGTTTGGGAAGGCCACTGTTACTTATCTTGGTAAACAGGTCGGCCATGGTCAGGGTGCGCCCTGTAGATGCCAAGGTCTCAGCTATAAACGCATTTCCCGCACCTACCACCAGAAGAGAGCTACGCCGTTTTTTAGGGATGGTTGGCTACTACCGTAGTTTCTGTAAAAATTTCTCTGCGGTAGTTGCTCCATTAACGGATTTGCTCAGTCCGGCGAGAAAATTTGTATGGTCTGAAGATTGTTGTACTGCTTTCAACACTGCTAAAGCACTCTTGTGTAGTACTCCTGTTCTTGCTGCGCCAGATTTTGAGCGGCCGTTTAAACTGGAGGTAGATGCAAGTGCCAGAGGTGCTGGTGCTGTTCTACTGCAGCAAGACCAGAGTGGAGTGGACCATCCTGTCTGTTATTTTTCACGGAAATTTAACAAATGTCAGACAAACTATTCCACCATTGAACAAGAAGCTCTAGCTTTGTTGTTAGCTCTGCAGTACTTTGAAGTTTATGTTGGTTCCAGTGCATTACCAGTGGTAGTGTATACTGACCATAATCCCTTAGTTTTTCTCCACCGGATGTACAACCAGAACCAACGCCTTATGCGTTGGGCACTTGTCGTGCAAAATTATAATTTGGAGATCCGCCACAAAAAGGGGTTGGATAATGTGTTGGCAGATGCTTTGTCTCGTGTGTAATGATCTAGGTTTTTTGTTATCCCGACAGGATGATTATTGAAATTTGGGTGTTGTGATGGTACGTGTCGCAAACCATTGTGGTTTGCTCTTTTAAGGGTGGGAGTGTTACGGATACAGGTATCCTGTGTTTTTGTGTGTTTCTACTCTTTCTGCCCTAATCACAGGTGTCCTGTATGTTCCTGATTGGTGGTCGTTGAGGTGTCTGCTGATTGGACCAATCAGTGAACATTCCTGTTAATTGCACCACCTGTTATTCGTTTGTTCAATCACACATCCCATTTTATAAAAACCAGACTTGTGTTTGTTGCAGGAGAGAGAGACTTTTTGCCATATGTGAGTATGGACACGGTGGTGTCCTGTGTGTTGTGTACGCACTAAGTTGTTGGTTACCCTATTGGTAACATTATTAGAATATATTTCTTTACCTGAGTGTGGATACTGTTGTATCCTGTGTACTTATTTAATTGCTGAGTACCCTGTTTAGTAGTTTTGTGTGTGTTTTTTTTGGGAAAAGGGGGGTTTAAGCTAGTTGCCCTTGGGCGTACATTACCCGTAGGAAGAAATCTGTCTATAAACACCAGTTAGACCTGGAGCGGACCACCCACTGTATTTTTGTATGACTAGCAGTAGCCTAGCGGTTCTTCAGGCAGGCTAGATCAGTTTAGGGGTTTTACACTATTGTTTCATTTCTTGGGTCCTGCTCAGCCCTTTTTCCCAAACCTTTACCGTGTGTTTAGTAATAAACCATTTATGTTTGACGGTAGTTCACGGTTGTTGTGTCATTTTTGTTCTCACTGTTCCAGGTCACACTTATAATTTGCATAATTTATGTTACGGGTCTCATGTCCATCCACCCTAGACGTTTAGAGCCACGGGGTTCGTAACAGCTGTAATCAATGCGAGAAGAGTTTTACTACATCTAGCCATCTGACTAGTCACCAGAGAACACACACAGGAGAGAAACCTTATAGCTGTGATCAATGCGGGAAGAGTTTTACTCAATCAAGCCAGCTGACTATCCACCAGAGAACACACACAGGAGAGAAGCCTTATAGCTGTGATCAATGCGGGAAGAGTTTTACTCAATCAAGCAGCCTGATAGTACATAAGAGGATCCATACAGGAGCGAAATCTCACCACTGCTCTGACTGTGGGAAGAGTTTTTGTTCATCAGGACAGTTAAAATCACACCACATAACACACACAGGAGAGAAATTTTACAGCTGTTATCAATGTGAGAAGAGTTTTAGTCACTCAAGCAGCCTGACTAGACACCAGAGGATCCATACAGGAGCGAAGCCTTATAGCTGTGATCAATGTGGGAAGCGTTTTGTTACATCTGGAACCCTGAAAACACACCAGAGAACACACACAGGAGAGAAACCTTATAGCTGTGATCAATGTGGGAAACATTTTGTTAGATCTAGCTGTTGTACTATACACCAGAGAACACACACAGGAGAGAAGCCTTATAGCTGTAATCAATGTGGGAAGCGTTTTGTTGCATCTAACAAGCTGACTAGACACCAAAGAACACACACAGGAGAGAAGCCTTTTAGCTGTAATCAATGTGGGAAGCGTTTTGTTACATCTAGCCAGCTGACTATACACCAGAGAACACACACAGGAGAGAAACCTTTCCACTGCTTTGACTGTGGGAAGCGTTTTGTTACATCTAGCCAGCTGACTATACACCAGAGAACACACAGGAGAGAAACCTCATAGCTGTGATCGATGTGACAATATATACTCTGATAAAAGATCTCTGATCAAACATCAGACAATTCATACATGAAGGAGGTGTTCCATGATATCAATGTAATAATGTCACAATGTAGAATGTTTTAACAATGTAGAAGGAGTATTTTAATGAATAATGTCACGATTTAGAATGTATGCAACACTTCAAAATGTAGCTAGATGTTTTTTTAAAATTTTTACTCTACACATTATTCCCAGATTCCGTGTGGTTTTTTGAGCTGTTAGTTTTAACAGGACCAGCAACCTCATCTCCCCCCTCCCCAATTGATTTCAACGTGATATCGATGAGTGATGACAAATAAGTATTGAATTTGTCTTTGTTTTGGGGACCCCTGAATTTAAATGCATCACTTAAAATGTAGCTGACTGTATTCTGCTTGTTGTCCTCCAACCAGTGAGGTAAAAGATATCTCCCATTTCCATGTGACTTTTTAGTTAGTTTCAACTGCACGTATAACCTGATTTAATCGATATCAGTGATTTATTGCCACAAAACAACATTTTAGTTTTAAGATGCTCGTTTAAAAAATTACAAGTAATATGATTATTGAACACAATAAAACTGTGTTTTGAAATTGGGCTACCCCACCTAGCAAAATGTTGTTGAAAAGATGTTGAAAAGAAGACTATACCCGACATCCAATCTGCATTTGGTTGAAAGTGAAAGTTGAACACATGTATTTTTCTTGCAGCCTTGGCATTCAGGCCATAGAGTCTTGGTCACCTCCCTGACCAAGGCCCTTCTCCCCCGATTGCTCTAGTTTGGCCGGGCGGCCATCTCTAGGAAGCGTCTTGGTGGTTCCAAACTTCTTCCATTTAAGAATGATGGAGGCCACTGTGTTCTTGGGGACCTTCAATGCTGCAGACATTTTTTGGTACCCTTTCCCAGATCTGTGCCTCGACACAATCCTGTGTCGGAGCTCTACTGACAATTCCTTCGACCTCATGGCTTGGTGTATTTCTGTTTATTTTATTTTATAAATTTTCTAAAAACCTGTTTTCGCTTTGTCATTATGGGGTATTGTGTGTAGATTGATGAGGGGGGAAAACAATGTACTCCTTTTATTTAATCCATTTTAGAATAAGGCTGAAACGTAACAAAATGTGGAAAAGGAAAGGGGTCTGAATACTTTTCCGAATGCACTGTAACTCATAAACTAAGGACTTATTAACCTACTCTGTTGTTTATGATTTTGTTGTCATAGAGGACTGATTCGGCTCATTGCTTCTAGTTGAAAAAAAATGCTGCTCTCGGAAAGGCATGCTTTGAGCACTACTGAAAAGGGATATTTGCAGGGCTGCAACTTTCACTGGAGACAGGGGGGGGTCATGTCCCACCCACATTCAGAAATTGCACTTTTGTCCCCCCCAGTTTTATCATTGCAATATGATACAAAAAGTGGCAACTGTGTGTGCTTTAGGACCTTGCGGACGGCACAGAGCGGTCGGGTAGGCTGTGTGAAAGGGAAAGCTTCTGGAAGCCTGGCTGGACACAACATAGCAGGCGGCACGGGAGAGTTGAACAGAGGAGTCTGTGTGTTGCTCTTTTTCCCAGTTGTAAAAGCAAGCAGAGCAGAAACTGGCTACTCTTTAGTTGATTGATGTAGCTGACAAGGTAACTGCTGTTTAACTTAACAGAAAAAACTAAAGTAGTGTTTATTCCCAGTGCTGAGCTGTTAGCTAGTGTAACTGACATGTAACGACATGCAATGGGGAGAATTCTATTGTCCCCATCAGGAGCCCAGGCTCTTGCCATAGGTAGTAGAGTTCTCTTCTCTGGACCACACAAGCTTTAGATTTTATTCTGCTAAGGCACTTGTCTCTCTACATTGGTCAGCTACATTGGTGACCAGGGTGGCATCTTTTCCATACAACTTTGGGGACTGGGCACACAAATGCTCCTAGAGAGAAGGGGGAAAACTGAAGCATGTTGATGACAGTTCTACAGCCTCCATCAGATGCCCAGACTTTGGCATAGAGGGTAAAGCTCTCATTTCTGGACTGCAACATTGTAAGATTGTGCCCTCCATAGCACTTGATATACATTGATTGGTAGGTTACACTATATTTAGATACTTCACATACTGCCTGAGACACCTTTGCTGTTTGTCTCCGTACTCAATAAATGGTTAAACACTATTTGTGATAGTATTCGTATGTATATGCATGAAACGTACATTCTGGAAAAAATGTCTCACACTCAATCATAGTTAGTAGAATAATGAATGGATTGGCAAGATTTTGGCACCGTCAACTTTTAGAAGGTTAGCAGGAAAGTTAATAATTTAAACCACCTAAATATACTCCCATTCACTGTATCACGTTTCAGGAGAAGACCCAGATGTTGACAGTGTCGAAGTAACAAAAGGTTATTACAAAATCAGGGGGCAGGTAAACAACAGGTCAAGGGCAGGCAGAGATCAGTAATCCAGATCAGAGTCCAAAAAGTACAGAACGGCAGGCTGTCTCAGGGCAGGCAGAGATCAGTAATCCAGATCAGAGTCCAAAAAGTACAGAACGGCAGGCAGCCTCAGGGCAGGCAGAGGTCAATAATCCAGGGTGGTGTGACAAGGTACAGAACGGCTGGCAGGGTCAGGCTAATATGTAGCTGTCATTTTAAACCTCCATTCTAGCAGATATGACACACACACTTCTTTCTATATACATGCTTTTATTTGGGTTTCTATGCAAAGTATAAGATTGGAATGTTTCTTTAAGCCTGCAGCTAGTTACTTGAAATGAGACATATAATCATGCCAAAACATGATTCAAAATGTCAATTAACTGACAGAGAGATAGCTAGATAATGAAACACACATTGACATTTACAGTAGCTGGCTAGGCTATTCAAACTGTAACATTGACTAGCTTTCAATAAATGTAATAAATGTCCGTGGAATTACCTCTTCATACTATCAAGACAATTCGTATTGCATGCTGAATAT
Source organism: Coregonus clupeaformis (assembly GCF_020615455.1). NCBI lineage: Eukaryota > Metazoa > Chordata > Actinopteri > Salmoniformes > Salmonidae > Coregonus > Coregonus clupeaformis. The sequence continues at coordinate 37,873 of NW_025536511.1, forward strand.
TTCAAGTACACTCAAAAACATATATTTATCTTATTTCAGTCTTCGGGAGCTAGATATATCTGTTTCTCTTCATCAAACAGCAGTTTTCACAAGAGGCTGTAGTTACATCATAGACAGAAGCAGGCCATTGGCTGCCTTGATCACGAGGGGTATGTACGGGACCTCTGATTGGTTCCGAGTTTAGGAGTGCGGCAATGTTGCCAGAGCTGACAGTGTTGAAATATACTTTTTATGAGAAAATGTATAAGAATTGAAGGTGCCAACAAATGTTATAGTCACCATAAAAATAGTTTACTGTGATAAATTCGAATTGAGTTATTGCACACATGCGCATCACACAGTGGGCGTTCCCTGAAGGACATATGCAAATAAACTCATGCTTCCTACCCTTTAACTTTTTGTCTAAAAATAAAATCTACATTTTATTCAACTTCGTTACCCACTCCAGTCAGCAGATGGCGATGTGGGACTTTAAGGCTATGCTGCTAGTGTGACGTATAATCTAGTGGACGGGACGCTTCTTTCAACAGCAGCAACAGTTAGTCAGACACCTCGGTAGCTTGCTAGACAAAATAGCCGAACCAATAAAGCTCTTTAGACGCTTTCGTGTATATTAGCCACTGTGTTTTAAACCCACTTCTGTCGTCTAGTTAGTTATCCCATTTAATTTCATATTTACGGTGTTGTTGTTATTGGTCAGCTAGCTGGCTGGTTAAGTTAGAGGGTGAAGCTGTTACCGTGAAAGAAGAAGAGAAAGACTTTACAGTGAAAGATGAGGAAGACGCGTTCAGAGTGAAAGAGGAGGAGGATGTTACAGTGAAAGAAGAGGAAGACGCGTTCAGAGTGAAAGAAGAGGAGGATGTTACAGTGAAGGAAGAGGAAGACGCGTTCAGAGTGAAAGAGGGGGAGGATGTTACAGTGAAAGAAGAGGAAGACGCGTTCAGAGTGAAAGAGGGGGAGGATGTTACAGTGAAAGAAGAGGAAGATGCGTTCAGAGTGAAAGAGGAGGAGGATGTTACAGTGAAAGAAGAGGAAGACGCGTTCAGAGTGAAAGAGGAGAAGGATGTTACAGTGAAAGAAGAGGGGGCTCCCGTGTTTGGAGTGAAAGAGGAGGAGGAGGAGATGACTGTCACATCGAAAAAGGAGGAGGAAGAAGAGGAGGAAACTGGATATCTGGTTCCGGTTTCCCAAAGGCATCTTAAGGCATCCAATGATTCTAATGATCCACTTAGCAGTAAGATGCTTTTGAGAAACCGGGCCCTGATTAACACTAGTAAGTACTGTCTTAAAAACAGAGGCACAAACTCTGCATTTGTTGAACTGATGTGTGGTGTTAAAGGTGAAATCTGCAGTTGCTACATCCATATTTGGACTTTTAAATTATTTATATATAGCCATTGATTCTTGAAGAATATAACACATGCCTCATGAGCTTAGTTCAACTGTCGTACCCCATCAGATCCCAAAATAAGCTTTTTTTACTCCAATGTTTAGAAACAATGTAAATGGAAACCAACACTGTATCGCCTCAACATGGTTAAAACTATAATATTGATATCATGGATGGTCAGTCCTTGCATCCATAGGTCTGTCTATGATTTTGAGAGTAGTTACATTTCTCCAGTCCCATCCTCATCTTATTACCAAAACAGTGGTGGAATGACAGCTTTGTTATTGTTTGAACTGCAGATTGGTTGATTGATTGATGTGTGGCTTTTTTAAAGGGGCAACCTAGGTTTTAAACAGCAGCAAAATTGGGGGCTGGAGAAATGTAACCACTCTCAAATTCATAGAGAAAGTTATTGTAGCAACCTTAACCCAAAACCTAGCAACCTCATCAAGAAGTTCAGACATCTTGGTATAACAGTTATAAGGTGTTGGCTTGACAGTCTCTGGACCCAGGTTTGAGTCCAGCTCAGGGCTACCCCCGGAATTCACTACACTATGAATACAAGGACTGGCCATCCATGAGGTCAAAATCATAGTTTTAACCTGTTTTTGAAGATATACAGTGTTTGTTTACAACCAGTGGCATTATACAGTGGGGAAAAAGTATTTAGTCAGCCACCAATTGTGCAAGTTCTCCCACTTAAAAAGATGAGAGAGGCCTGTAATTTTCATCATAGGTACAGGTCAACTATGACAGACAAAATGAGAGAGAAAAAATCCAGAAAATCACATTGTAGGATTTTTTATGAATTTATTTGCAAATTATGGTGGAAAATAAGTATTTGGTCAATAACAAAAGTTTCTCAATACTTTGTTATATACCCTTTGTTGGCAATGACACAGATCAAACGTTTTCTGTAAGTCTTCACAAGGTTTTCACACACTGTTGCTGGTATTTTGGCCCATTCCTCCATTCAGATCTCCTCTAGAGCAGTGATGTTTTGGGGCTGTTGCTGGGCAACACGGACTTTCAACTCCCTCCAAATATTTTCTATGGGATTGAGATCTGGAGACTGGCTAGGCCACTCCAGGACCTTGAAATGCTTCTTACGAAGCCACTCCTTCGTTGCCCGGGCGGTGTGTTTGGGATCATTGTCATGCTGAAAGACCCAGCCACGTTTCATCTTCAATGTCCTTGCTGATGGAAGGAGGTTTTCACTCAAAATCTCACGATACATGGCCCCATTCATTCTTTCCTTTACACGGATCAGTCGTCCTGGTCCCTTTGCAGACAAACAGCCCAAAGCATGATGTTTCCACCCCCATGCTTCACAGTAGGTATGGTGTTCTTTGGATGCAACTCAGCATTCTTTGTCCTCCAAAAACGACGAGTTGAGTTTTTACCAAAAAGTTATATTTTGGTTTCATCTGACCATATGACATTCTCCCAATCCTCTTCTGGATCATCCAAATGCACTCTAGCAAACTTCAGACGGGCCTGGACATGTACTGGCTTAAGCAGGGGGACACATCTGTCAGTGGTCCTCTGTAGCTCAGCTGGTAGAGCACGGCGCTTGTAACGCCAAGGTAGTGGGTTCGATCCCCGGGACCACCCATACACAAAAATGTATGCACACACGACTGTAAGTCGCTTTGGATAAAAGCGTCTGCTAAATGGCATATTATTATTATTTATTATTACTGCAGGATTTGAGTCCCTGGCGGCGTAGTGTGTTACTGATGGTAGGCTTTGTTACTTTGGTCCCAGCTCTCTGCAGGTCATTCACTAGGTCCCCCTGTGTGGTTCTGGGATTTTTGCTCACCATTCTTGTGATCATTTTGACCCCACGGGGTGAGATCTTGCGTGGAGCCCCAGATCGAGGGAGATTATCAGTGGTCTTGTATGTCTTCCATTTCCTAATAATTGCTCCCACAGTTGATTTCTTCAAACCAAGCTGCTTACCTATTGCAGATTCAGTCTTCCCAGCCTGGTGCAGGTCTACAATTCTGTTTCTGGTGTCCTTTGACAGCTCTTTGGTCTTGGCCATAGTGGAGTTTGGAGTGTGACTGTTTGAGGTTGTGGACAGGTGTCTTTTATACTGATAACAAGTTCAAACAGGTGCCATTAATACAGGTAACGAGTGGAGGACAGAGGAGCCTCTTAAAGAAGAAGTTACAGGTCTGTGAGAGCCAGAAATCTTGCTTGTTTGTAGGTGACCAAATACTTATTTTCCACCATAATTTGCAAATAAATTCACAAAAAATCCTACAATGTGATTTTCTGGAATTTTTTTCCTCAATTAGTCTGTCATAGTTGACGTGTACCTATGATGAAAAGTACAGGCCTTTCTCATCTTTTTAAGTGGGAGAACTTGCACAATTGGTGGCTGACTAAATACTTTTTTTCCCCCACTGTACAAGCTTATGTTTTGGTTTTTGATGGGGAAATACATTTGAGGCATTTATAAGTTATATTCTTCAAGAATCAATGGCTATACAGTATATGGGTCTTTCTATAACTGCCAGTGAGGATTTCCTTGCATTTATGGCAGTGTAGTTCCCTTAAGGGTCAGTCAACTTTGGTACAACATACTATGGGGGAGTCACACTCGCGACTTCGAGGCTATATACAGGGGGTACCGGTACCGAGGTAATGTGCCGGGGTACAGGTTAGTCCAGGTAATAATGAGGCTATACACAGGGGGTACTGGTACCGAGGTAATGGGCTGGGATACAGGTTAGTCCAGGTAATAATGAGGCTATATACAGGGGGTACTGGTACCGAGGTAATGTGCCGGGGTACAGGTTAGTCCAGGTAATAATGAGGCTATATACAGGGGGTACTGGTACCGAGGTAATGGGCTGGGGTACAGGTTAGTCCAGGTAATAATGAGGCTATATACAGGGGGTACTGGTACCGAGGTAATGGGCTGGGGTACAGGTTAGTCCAGGTAATAATGAGGCTATATACAGGGGGTACCGGTACCGAGGTAATGGGCTGGGATACAGGTTTGTCCAGGTAATAATGAGGCTATATACAGGGGGTACCGGTACCGAGGTAATGTGCTGGGGTGCAGGTTAGTCCAGGTAATAATGAGGCTATATACAGGGGGTACCGGTACCGAGGTAATGGGCTGGGGGCTATATACAGGGGGTACCGGTACCGAGGTAATGTGCTGGGGTACAGGTTAGTCCAGGTAATAATGAGGCTATATACAGGGGGTACCGGTACCGAGGTAATGGGCTGGGATACAGGTTAGTTGAGGTAATTTGTACATGTACAGTACCAGTCAAAAGTTTGGACACTCCTACTCATTCCAGGGTTTTTCTTAATTTTTTACTATTTTCTACATTGTAGAATAATAGTGAAGACATCAAAACTATGAAATAACACATATGGAGTCATGTAGTAACCAAAAAAGTGTTAAACAAATCAAAATATACAGTGGTGTGAAAAAGTGTTTGCCCCTTCCTGATTTCTTATTTGTTTGCATGTTTGTCACACTTAAATGTTTCAGATCATCAAACAAATTTAAATATTAGTCAAAGATAACACAAGTAAACACAAAATGCAGTTTTGAAATGAAGGTTGTTATTATTAAGGGAAAACTAAATCCAAACCTACATGGCCCTGTGTGAAAAAGTGTTTGCCCCCCCGTTATAACACAACTCAACTGTGGTTTATCACACCTGAGTTCAATTCCTCTAGCCACACCCAGGCCTGATTACTGCCACACCTGTTCTCAATCAAGGAATCACTTAAATAGGACCTGCCTGACAACGTGAAGTAGACCAAAAGATCCATCAGTCTGGAAAAGGTTATAAAGCCATTTCTAAAGCTTTGGGACTCCAGCGAACCACAGTGAGAGCCATTATCCACAAATGGCGAAAACATGGAACAGTGGTTAACCTTCCCAGGAGTAGCCGGCCGACCAAAATTACCCCAAGAGCGCAGCGACGACTCATCCAAGAGGTCACAAAAGACCTCACAACAACATCCAAAGAGCTGCAGGCCTCACTTGCCTCAGTTAAGGTCAGTGTTCATGACTCCACCACAAGAAAGAGACTGGGCAAAAATGGCCTGCATGGCAGAGTTCCAAGACGAAAACCACTGCTGAGCAAAAATAACATTAAGGCTCGTCTCATTTTTGCCAGAAAACATCTTGATGATCCCCCAAGACCTTTGGGAAAATACTCTGTGGACTGACGAGACAAAAGTTGAACTTTTTTGGAAGGTGTGTGTCCTATTACATCTGGCGTAAAAAGTAACACTGCATTTCAGATATGACAATATAGAAGCAAACCGGATGGACATCATGAAAATGATCGGAGAGGTTGAGAGTAGAAGAAGTTCAGGAGCAAAAACAAAAAAAAATTATAATATATATAATAGAATTATTGTAAAATTGACTGTGTCCATAAGGGGTAGATATTAAGTATAGGCTGGAAGTAGAGGCCTGGGCATTGTTGTTCACTAATTTACCCCAAGTAGGGAAATGATGGTGGGGTTGAAAAGTAATAAAGGGGAGTATATATATAAAAATTAAAAATAAACATGGGGGATTGGAAGTGATGCAGACAATTACATTGATAGAAGATACAATCTATCTGCAATATTAAGCTGACCCCCCCCCCCCCTCTGCATTTCAGAAAAATAACATCATACCAACAATAAAATATGGTGGTGGTAGTGTGATGGTCCGGGCCTGTTTTTCTGCTTCAGGACCTGGAAGACTTGCTGTGATAAATGGAACCGTGAATTCTGCTGTCTACCAAAAAATCCTGTCCGTCCATGTGTTCGTGACCTCAAGGTGAAGCGAACTTGGGTTCTGCAGCAGGACAATGATCCAAAACACACCAGCAAGTCCACCTCTGAATGGCTGAAGAAAAACAAAATGAAGACTTTGGAGTGGCCTAGTCAATGTCCTGACCTGAATCCTATTGAGATGCTGTGGCATGACCTTTAAGAAGGCAGTTCATGCTCGAAAACCCTCCAATGTGGCTGAATTACAACAATTCTGCAAAGATGAGTGAGCCAAAATTCCTCCACAGCGCTGTAAAAGACTCATTGCAAGTTATCGCAAACGCTTGATTGCAGTTGTTGCTGCTAAGGGTGGCCCAACCAGTTATTAGGTTGTAGGGGGCAAACCCTTTTTCCCACAGGGCCATGTGGATTTGGATTTAGTTTTCCCTTAATAATAACAACCTTCATTTCAAAACTGCATTTTGTGTTTACTTGTGTTATCTTTGACTAATATTTAAATTCGTTTGATCTTAAACATTTAAGTGTGACAAACATGCAAACAAATAAGAAATCAGGAAGAGGGCAAACACTTTTTTCACACCACTGTATTTTATATTTGAGATTCTTCAAAGTAGCCACCCTTTGCCTTGATGACAGCTTTGCACACTCTTGGCATTCTCTCAACCAGCTTCATGAGGTAGTCACCTGGAATGCATTTTCAATTAACAGGTGTGCCTTCTTAAGTTAATATGTGGCATTTTTTTTCCTTCTTAATGCGTTTGAGGCAATCAGTTGTGTTGTGACATGGTAGGGTTGGTATACAGAAGATAGCCCTATTTGGTAAAAGACCAAGTCCATGTTATGGCAAGAACAGCTCAAATAAGCAAAGAGAAACGACAGTCCATCATAACTTTAAGACATGAAGGTCAGTCAATCCGGAAAATTTCAAGAACTTTGAAAGTTTCTTTAAGTGCAGTCACAAAAACCATCAAGCGCTATGATGAAACTGGCTCTCATGAGGACCGCCACAGGAATGGAAGACCCAGAGCTACCTCTGCTGCAGAGGATAAGTTCATTAGAGTTACCAGTCTCAGAAATTGCAGCCCAAATAAAGACTTCACAGATTTCAAGTCACAGACGTAGCTCAACATCAACTGTTCAGAGGGGACTGGGTAAATCAGGCCTTCATGGTTGAATTGATGCAAAAAAACAACTACTAAAGGACACCAATAAGAAGAAGAGATCTGCTTGGGCCAAGAAACACGAGCAATGGACATTAGACCGGTGGAAATTGAGATTTTTGGTTCCAACCGCCGTGTCTTTGTGCGACGCGATGTGGGTGAACGGATGATCTCTGCGTGTGTAGTTCCCACCGTGAAGCATGGAGGAGGAGGTGTGGTGATGTGGGGGTGCTGTGATGGTGACACTGTATGTGATTTATTTAGAATTCAAGGCACACTTAACCAGCATGGCTACCACAGCATTCTGCAGTGATACGCCATCCCATCTGGTTTGGGCTTAGTGGGACTATCATTTGTTTTTCAACAGGACAATGACCCAACACACCTCCAGGCTGTGTAAGGGCTATTTTACCAAGGAAAGTGATGGAGTGCTGCATCAGATGACCTGGCCTCCACAATCCCCGACCTCAACCCAATTGAGATGGTTTGGGATGAGTTGAACCGCAGAGTGAAGGAAAAGCAGCCAACAAGTGCTCAGCATATGTGGGAACTCCTTCAAGACTGTTGGAAAAGCATTCCAGATGAAGCTGCTTGAGAGAATGCCAAGAGTGTGCAAAGCTGTCATCAAGGCAAAGGGTGGCTATTTGAAGAATCTCAAATATAAAATATATTTTGATTAGTTTAACACTATTTTATTATTATTATTATTATTTTGGTCACTACATGATTCCATGTGTGTTATTTCATAGTTTTGATGTCTTCACTATTGTCCTACAATGTAGAAAATAGTAAAAATAAAGAACAACCCTTGAATGAGTAGTTGTGTCCAAACTTTTGACTGGTACTGTATGTTATTGTTAGGTGAAGTTATGGGCCAATTTGGCATACACTTAGTGTGCAAAGGTAGCCAAAGAGCATTTTACGACACAGAGCTTAATGTGAGTTTCCTTGAGTAGCACTCCCGATCTTGCTCTGATAATGTGTGGTAATATTCAGAATACATTGTGAAAAACTAAAATCTTTGCTCACCATTTTTGCTCCATGCAGATGTACTACATCCATAACTAGCGATTTCTGCATTAGCATGGAGGAGTTTCTGCAGTCGAATTGTGTTGCATAGCAACAAACGGCAAACACAGAAAGGGTCCTATATTGGAGAGTAAAAGTCTTCTGGCACTCTGCTTAGGATTTTACCAACTTTAATAACTTATTTCGAGCCTAGAATCATCGATGTTACTACTAATCTGAAAACAAGACAAAAGATGACTATTGTTGCTCACTTGACTGTCTTAAGACAATTGTCAAATAATTAAAGATGTCAGTTGTTGTACAATTTCATGGGTACGCTCTGGGTATCACCTTTTACCTCAAATAAACAGTGTATTTCTGCTGTTGTGGTTCTTTAACCATCTGTCTGACTTTGTCGTTCACACAGGAGACAGACGTGGCTATCGTGGATCCTCTGGGGAGCCTCAACAACATGATGCTGACGAGGCAGAAAGGTCTCTCTCCAGATCAGAACACCTTAAGAAAAACCATCTGAGACCCACTGGGAAGAAATCTCACTGCTGCTCTGACTGAGGGAAACGTTGCAAGTCTTCATCAGAACTTAAAATACACCAGCGAGTACACACAGGAGAGAAACCTTATAGCTGTGATCAATGTGGGAGGAGTTATACTCGGTCAAGCTCCCTGATAGTGCACCAGAGAACACACACAGGAGAGAAACCTTATAGCTGTGATCAATGTGGGAGGAGTTTTATTCGGTCAACCTCCCTGATAGTACATCTGAGAACACACACAGGAGAGAAACCTTATGACTGCTCTGACTGCAGAAAGACTTTTGTTAATTTAATAGATTTAAAATCACACCAGAGAACACACACAGGAGAGAAATCACCATATAGGTGTACTCAATGTGGGAAGAGTTTTACTCGGTCAACCTCCCTGATAGTGCACCAGAGAACACACACAGGAGAGAAACCTTATAGCTGTACTCAATGTGGGAAGAGTTTTACTCAGTCAAGCGCGCTGATAGTACATCTGAGAACACACACAGGAGTGAAACCTTACGACTGCTCTGACTGTGGAAAGACTTTTGTTAGGTTAAGAAATTTAAAATCACACCAGAGAACACACACAGGAGAGAAATCACCATATAGTTGTACTCAATGTGGGAAGAGTTTTACTTGGTCAAGCTCCCTGATAGTGCACCAGAGAACACACACAGGAGAGAAACCTTATAGCTGTACTCAATGTGGGAAGAGTTTTGTTGCATCTTGCGATCTGACGAAACACCAGAGAACACACAGGAGAGAAACCTTATAGCTGTACTCAATGTGGGAAGAGTTTTACTCAGTCAAGCGCTGATAGTACATCTGAGAACACACACAGGAGAGAAACCTTACGACTGCTCTGACTGTGGAAAGACTTTTGTTAGGTTAAGAGATTTAAAATCACACCAGAGAACACACACAACACAGGAGAGAAACTTTATAGCAGGAGATAAATGATATAGCTGTACTCAATGTGGGAAGAGTTTTATGCAGTCAAGTGGCCTTATAGTACATCTGAGAACTCACACAGGAGAGAAGACATATAGCTGTGATCATGTGACAAGAGATACTCTGATAAAATATCTCTGATCAAACATCAGAAAATACATACATGAAGGAGTTGTTTCATGATATCACTGAAATAATGTCACAGTGTAGAATATTTAAACATTGTAGTAGGCGTATTTTAATTAATATCACAATGTAGAACCCTAAACGTTTCCCCCTGTTCAATTTATTTCAGCATGATATGGATATTAGCCTCTGGGAAAAATCCAGGCTCTGAATTGAAAGAGTATACATGTGATTTAACAAAAAGTGAAAGAAAAAAAAAGTTGTGTTACACTTACCTTGTTGGCAACCCACTTTAATCAAAATGCAACACTTCAAAAATGTAGCTAGCTGTTTTCTACAAATTGTCCTTCAACCAGTGATGTACATTATTCCCAGATTCCATGTGGTGTTTGAGCTATTCGTTTTAACAGGACGTGCAACTTCATCTCCCCCTCTTGCGCAATTGATTTCAACATGATATCGATGAAATAAGTGTTGCGTTCCTTTGTTTAGCGACCAATAAATGTAAATGCATCCCTCCAAAATGTAGCTGACTGTCTTCTGCAGGTTGTCCTCTAACCAGTGAGGTAAAAGTTATCTCCCATTTCCATGTGTTTTTTAGTTGTGTTAGTTTCAACAGCAGGTACAACCTGATCTCCCCCATAATCGATATCAGTGACTTATTGTTGGTGCTTGTGCAGTTTATAAGGTGCTTGTTTTAATATGATTATTGTGGCACATTTGTGTAGATAGTACAGTTTAGGTTTCGGGTTTTCAATATATCACAAACTGTTTTTGCATATTGGTTATTGATTTGGACATGTTAAAACTGTGTTTTGACATTGAGGTTTCCCACGTAGCAAAATGTCATTGAAAAGACATTGAAAAGAAGACTATGCCTGATGTCCAATATAAACTCAGCAAAAAAAGAAACGTCCCCTTTTCAGGACCCTGTCTTTCAAAGATAATTTGTAAAAATCCAAATAACTTCACAGATCTTCATTGTAAAGGGTTTAAACACTGTTTCCCATGCTTGTTCAATGAACCATAAATAATTAATGAACATGCACCTGTGGAACGGTCGTTAAGACTTACAGATGGTAGGCAATTAAGGTCACAGTTATGAAAACTTAGGACACAAAAGAGGCCTTTCTATTGACTCTGGAAAACACCAAAAGAAATATGCCCAGGGTCCCTGCTCATCTGCGTGAACGTGCCTTATGCATGCTGCAAGGAGGCATCCTCCCTCATGTGGTACCCTTCCTGCAGGCTCATCCTGACATGACAATGCCACCAGCCATACTGCTCATTCTGTGCGTGATTTCCTGCAAGACAGGAATGTCAGTGTTCTGTCATGGCCAGTGAAGAACCCGGATCTCAATCCCATTGAGCACGTCTGGGACCTGTTGGATCGGAGGGTGAGGGCTAGGGCAATTCCCCCAGAAATGTCCGGGAACTTGTATGTGCCTTGGTGGAAGAGTGGGGTAACATCTCACAGCAAGAACTGGCAAATCTGGTGCAGTCCATGAGGAGGAGATGCACTGCAGTACTTAATGCAGCTGGTGGCCACACCAGATACTGACTGTTACTTTTGATTTTGATAATGTGTCCCCCCAGGGACACATTATTTGTGTGTGGAACTTGTTCAGTTTATGTCTCAGTTGTTGAATCTTGTTATGTTCATACAAATATTTACACATGTTAAGTTTGCTGAAAATAAACGCAGTTGACAGTGAGAGGACTTTTTTTTTTGCTGAGTTTACATTCGGTTTTAGTTGAAAATATGTATTTTCAGGTCGTTTTTCAACGACTTGACAACAACTTAATTTCAACGTACTTGCAGCCTATAAACATGGACGCAGTATAATAAATTGGTCTATAATCAGTTTTATTAACAATCTTACATCACTCCAGTATTTATTTACAACATTCAAGTGCTACTTGTCTTTATTCCACTACTGAAGAAGCATGACTCAAATAACCTACTCATATTTCAAACATCCAGCCTGACAAAATATATATGTTTTATTATTCAATGCCTCACCATTAAGTGAATTATTGCCAATACATATTAACAAAGGGGTGATCATTCTGTTTTGATATTTCATATTTACAATTCATGCAACATTTAGTAATAATAATTTATGCAACGAACTGACCATTTTGGGGTACAATTATATTGACATTGTTGCACTGCTTGTAGAATATCAGGGTTCATTCTCAGATGTGCCAACCCAAATGTACTAGAGTATGACATTGGGGACTCGGCCCCGATCCAACAACATGCCTATCGAGTGAACCCTGAAAAGAGAGAGAAGCTCCGCAGTGAGGTGGAAAGTTACTACGGATATTGCAGGAGTTTCCTCTTGAAATCAGACATGTCCGTGGTAAGGACAACTTGGTTGCTGATTGTCTCAAGGGTGGGCAGTCAAAAGGATTTGTGTTTTGCATTTAGCCAGTGCGTTGTCATGGATCACAATTTATTTTGACTGCACGTTTTTCTGTATTGGAGATGAGTTTTGTTTGGGCTCGTTCCAAGGGGACGAGAGTTCTAGAAGCTAAGGAGTTTTAGGAAGACGAGAGTTCTAGAAGCTAATGAGTTTTAGGAAGACCAGAGTTCTAGAAGCTAGTGAGTTTTAGGAAGACCAGAGTTCTAGAAGCGAATGAGTTTTAGGAAGACCAGAGTTCTAGAAGCTAGTGAGTTTTAGGAAGACCAGAGTTCTAGAAGCTAGTGAGTTTTAGGAAGACCAGAGTTCTAGAAGCTAGTGAGTTTTAGGACGACCAGAGTTCTAGAAGCTAGTGAGTTTTAGGAAGACCAGAGTTCTAGAAGCCAGTGAGTTTTAGGATGACCAGAGTTCTAGAAGCTAGTGAGTTTTAGGAAGACCATAGTTCTAGAAGCTAGTGAGTTTTAGGACGACCAGAGTTCTAGAAGCTAGTGAGTTTTAGGAAGACCAGAGTTCTAGAAGCTAGTGAGTTTTAGGAAGACCAGAGTTCTAGAAGCTAGTGAGTTTTAGGAAGACCAGAGTTCTAGAAGCTAGTGAGTTTTAGGAAGACCAGAGTTCTAGAAGCTAGTGGGTTTTAGGAAGACCAGAGTTCTAGAAGCTAGTGAGTTTTAGGAAGACCAGAGTTCTAGAAGCTAGTGAGTTTTAGGAAGACCAGAGTTCTAGAAGCTAGTGAGTTTTAGGACGACCAGAGTTCTAGAAGCTAGTGAGTTTTAGGACGACCAGAGTTCTAGAAGCTAGTGAGTTTTAGGAAGACCAGAGTTCTAGAAGCTAGTGAGTTTTAGGAAGACCAGAGTTCTAGAAGCTAGTGAGTTTTAGGAAGACGAGAGTTATAGAAACTAGTGAGTTTTAGGTCAGTAACTTATAACCACGGAACCACCCCAGACCTTTCATGCATGACTTAAAGCACCTAAGTATTAGATTTACAGCCAGGGTCTAAAATGTCACTGCCAGGTCTGATTTTCTCTTTGGTTTTGAGCCCACGGCAAGAAGGCACCAGAGCCTATTGTGGTAACAGGTTCACACTAGATAACACAACTGTAACGATCCCGGCAGTCTGAGTCGGGTCCTGTCTGTGGTCTAGTTGTTCTGCTCGTGATCTCCAGTTTCCCGAGGGTGCTGGAACGCTCCGGGGAGCTCTCTTGATTTCCGCACCTGCATCCCATCAGCAATCTGCACACCTGGTCCTGATCATCACCCTTCTTAGGCTCTGGTCTAACATCCATTCCCTGCCGGATCGTTAGCCATTAACAGTATGTTTTGTCAGCGTATCAGCCTCTTAGTACTAGCGTTAGTTTTGTTGTTTTGCACCTTGTTGACCTGCCTTGTACTTACCTCAGTTTTTTTCTGTCTACAGTCATTCTCCCGGAACCTTCACCCAACCCCTGCCGTGCCATCGTTTAATCTGCCACTTCACCTCCACCTACTCATCTCCGCCACCCGCTCCGTCTCCTGGATTATTCTGCACCTTTTGAATCTGTAATAAACACTCACCTTCGTTCTACTCTCCTTGTCCTGGTCTGCTTCTGGGTTCTGTCTTAGGGAACCGTGACAGAACGATCCGGCCATTAATGAACCCAGCGGATCTGGACTCTGTTCGCCATGCCATTTCCCATCAGGAGAAGATGTTGGGACAACATAGCACGGCACTACAGGAGATCGCGTTGTCAGTTCGGAACCTTTCTACCGGTCTGACGGAGGTCCAGAACCAACGCGAAGTTTCCGGTGGAGGATCCACTACCGGTTTCACCCATCTCGCCTGCCGCTTCTGGAGCTGTGTCCTTCCGTGAGCCCAAGGTTCCGACGCCGGATAAATATGAGGGGGAGCTGGGAAGATGCCGTTCCTTCCTTATGCAGTGTGGATTAGTGTTCGATCTACAGCCCTACTCTTATGCCACAGACAAGGCTAGGATAGCCTTTGTGATTGAGTTGCTGCGTGGTCGAGCGCTGGAGTGGGCTTCAGCCGTTTGGGAACGACAGGATCCCTGCATGGCTTCATACCAGGGGTTCACGGCCGAGATGAGGAAGCTCTTCGACCATTCCGTCCGAGGGAGGGACGCAGCTAGGCGCCTGTTTCGCTCGCCAAGGAACTCGCAGCGTGGCCGACTTCGTGATCGAGTTCAAGACGTTGGCTGTGGAGAGTGGGTGGAATGAGGAGTCTCTGCAAGCGGCCCTTTACCAGGGTCTGTCGGAGCAGCTCAAGGATGAGTTGATCTCCTATCCGGAGCCTAGTGACCTGGACAGCTTGGTAGCCTTGTCTATTCGGGTGGATAATCGAGTCCGAGAGCGAAGGAGGGAGAAGCAATGGGGTCCGTCCAATCGATCAGCTTCTCAGTTCCCAGTCGGGTCGGGTGGTGGACCAGAACACGCCGATCATTCTCCACCACAAAGGATTAGTGGAGAGGTTCTCTTTCCCGATTCGAACCCATGCAAGTGGGGGCGGCACGGGTTAACCAAGGAGGAGCGTCAACATAGACGTAAGACCAACTGTTGCCTCTACTGTGGTAGCTCGGGACATTACATCTCCACTTGTTCCCGGCGGTCGTCAAACTGCCCGGCTCGCTAAAGTTGGGAGGACTTTTTAGCGAGCCAGTTTCAACCTCTCAGTACCTCTGTCAGACCCCGTTTCCCGGCTACCCTTGTGAACAGGAATCAGAGCTTAGCGATTAACGCTTTTGTCGATTCAGGTGCCGATGGAAGCTTTCTTGATGCCGAGTTGGTGGAACAGCTGGGGCTTTCCAAGGAGCAATTGCCGGAAGCCATTGAAGCGACCACTCTGAACGGCAGTAGTCTGGCACGTATCACGATGAGGACTGAACCGGTTAAGATGCTGTTGTCGGGGAATCATTCGGAGATGATTTCATTCTTCATTCTGCCGTCTTCCCATGTTCCTCTGGTCCTTGGATACCCCTGGCTGAAGGAACACAATCCCACGTTCGATTGGGTGACGGGCAAGGTAACGAGTTGGAGCCTTGATTGTCATGCTAACTGTCTCAAGACTGCCTGTCCCCATTCGGTTCCCAGTCAGGTGATTGAGGCTAAACCCCCAGATTTGTCCCTGGTTCCCGAGACATATCACGATTTGGGGGAAGTGTTCAGTAAGCAGAAGGCTCTGTCACTCCCTCCCCACCGACCATATGATTGTGCCATCAACCTGTTCCCTGGAGCTGTCTACCCCAAGGGAAGGTTATACAGTATCTCCCGACCTGAACGTGAGGCGTTGGAGACCTACATCAAAGGAGTCCCTAGCGGCTGGTCTCGTTCGTTCTCGTCATCACCCCCTGGGGGCAGGATTCTTCTTTGTGGGTAAGAAGGATGGCTCTCTTCGACCGTGTATTGATTATCGGGGGTTGAATGACATCACGGTCAAGAACAAGTATCCCCTGCCCTTGATGAGTTCTGCCTTCGACTCCTTACAGGGTGCTACGGTGTTCACCAAGCTAGACCTACGCAATGCGTATCACATGGTCCGGATCAGAGAGGGAGACGAGTGGTTGACGGGTTTCAATACACCGATGGGTCACTTCGAGTATCAGGTGATGCCGTTTGGACTGACCAATGCTCCAGCGGTATTCCAGAGTATGGTGAACGACGTCCTGAGAGATATGATCGGTCTCTTTGTGTTTGTTTATCTGGATGACATTCTGATCTTCTCGAAGGAACCTTCCGACCACGTCCAGCATGTCCGGCAGGTTCTGCAGCGATTGTTGGAGAATCGCCTGTTCGTGAAGGCCGAGAAGTGCGAGTTTCACGCCCACACAACATCCTTTCTCGGGTACATCATCTCCAGGGGAGAGATTAGGATGGACCAGGAGAAGGTTAGAGCGGTTCTGGAATGGGCCCAGCCCGGTACGAGATTGCAGCTCCAGAGATTTTTGGGGTTTCTGCGAATTTCTACCGCAGATTCATCCGGGATTACAGCCGTGTGGCCGCTCCGTTAACTGCCTTGACTTCCAGTATCAGGAGCTTCAAGTGGAATCCGGAGGCGGATCGAGCGTTTCTGGATTTGAAGAGGCGATTCACCAATGCACCGATTCTCTCTCAACCGGACACGGCCCGTCAGTTCGCCGTTGAAGTGGACGCGTCTGATGTGGGAGTTGGCGCCATCCTGTCGCAGCGATGCTCCACGGACAGTAAACTCCATCCCTGCGCCTACTACTCGGTCGCCTTCGCCTGCGGAGAGGAATTACGATGTGGGTAACCGGGAGCTTCTCGCGGTGAAACTTGCCTTGGAGGAGTGGAGCCACTGGTTGGAGGGGGCGGAGCAACCGTTTATTGTCTGGACTGACCACAAGAATCTTGCTTACGTGCAATCGGGTTAGACGTCTCAACTCCCGGCCAGGCCAGGTGGTCGTTGTTTTTCGGACGATTCAATTTTTTCCATGACGTTCCGACCTGGATCTAAGAACGGCAAGGCGGACGCCTTGTCTCGGATGTTCTCCAAGACGGAGGAGAGTGGGTCCAAGACCGAGAACAATTCTCCCCCGGAACTGCGTCGTGGGAGCTGTTAGGTGGAAGATTGAGGAGGAGGTGATGGCGGCCCTTCGGACGCAGCCCGGTCCCGGTAACGGTCCACCCGGGTCGGGTTGTTTGTGCCTGAGTCGGGTTCGTCCCTGCGGTCCTCAAATGGTCCCACGCCAGCAAGATGGCTTGTCACCCTGGCGTGGCTCGGACGATGGCGTTTCTTCGCAGACGCTTTTTGGTGGCCTGCCATGGCCGAGGATACTCGGGGTTATGTTGCTGCCTGTCCAGTGTGTGCGCAGAATAAGAGTACCAATCGGCCCAGCTCTGGACTACTTCACCCCCTTCCTATTCCCCGCGACCATGGTCGCATCTGGCCCTGGACTTTGTCACTGGGTTGCCCGCTTCTGAGGGGAACACGGTCGTTCTGACTATCGTGGACAGATTCAGCAAGTTCGCCCACTTTGTGCCAATTGCCAAGCTTCCCTCTGCCTCGGAGACGTCCGAGATCCTGGTTAGGGGAGGTTTTCAGGGTCCACGGTTTGCCCAGTGATATCGTTTCCGACCGTGGCCCTCAGTTTACCTCTGCTGTCTGGAAGTCCTTCTGTTTGGCCATTGGAGCTACAGTCAGTCTCACATCTGGGTTTCACCCCCAATCTAATGGTCAGGCGGAGAGAGCCAACCAGAAGATGGAATCCACGCTACGCTGCCTGGCCTCTTCCAACCCCACCTCCTGGGTCTCTCAGTTGCCTTGGGTTGAGTATGCCCACAATACTCTCCCCTACATCTGCCACTGGGATGTCTCCCTTCCAGTGCCTGTATGGCTACCAACCTCCCTTGTTCCCTTCTCAGGAGAAGGAGCTCTCAGTGCCTTCTGTTCAGGCTCATATTCGAGCGTTGCCACCGGACCTGGCATCGGGCCAGAAAGGCACTCCTTAGAGTTTCGGACCGGTATCAGCTCCAGGCGAATCGTCGCCGGATCCCCGCTCCCACCTACACCATCGGAGATAGGGTCTGGTTGGCCACACGGGATCTTCCTTTACGGACTGAGTCTAGGAAGTTGTTACCGAAGTTCATTGGTCCGTTTGTGGTGGAGAAGGTGATCAATCCGGTGGCAGTTCGACTCAAACTCCCGAGGACGCTCAGAGTCCATCCCACCTTTCAT
The DNA here is from genome assembly GCF_020615455.1 of Coregonus clupeaformis. Classification (NCBI taxonomy): domain Eukaryota; kingdom Metazoa; phylum Chordata; class Actinopteri; order Salmoniformes; family Salmonidae; genus Coregonus; species Coregonus clupeaformis. The sequence continues at coordinate 55,923 of NW_025536511.1, forward strand.
GTCTCCTGCCTCAAGCCTGTTTTCCCCTCAGTCCTCTGTTGCCTCCTCCGCCTCCTCCTCCTCCTCCTCGGATGATCGGAGGTGGTCCTGCCTACACGGTGCGACGCATCATGGATTCCAGACGGCGGGGCCGGGGTTTCCAGTATCTCGTGGACTGGGAGGGGTATGGTCCTGAAGAGAGGAGTTGGATTCCGCGGCGACAGATCCTAGATGCTGACCTCATCAGTGACTTCTACCGCCTCCATCCTGGCGCTCCGGGAGTCCGCCCGGTGGCGTTCGTCGGAGGGGTACTGTAACGATCCCGGCAGTCTGAGTCGGGTCCTGTCTGTGGTCTAGTTGTTCTGCTCGTGATCTCCAGTTTCCCGAGGGTGCTGGAACGCTCCGGGAGCTCTCTTGATTTCCGCACCTGCATCCCATCAGCAATCTGCACACCTGGTCCTGATCATCACCCTTCTTAGGCTCTGGTCTAACATCCATTCCCTGCCGGATCGTTAGCCATTAACAGTATGTTTTGTCAGCGTATCAGCCTCTTAGTACTAGCGTTAGTTTTGTTGTTTTGCACCTTGTTGACCTGCCTTGTACTTACCTCAGTTTTTTTCTGTCTACAGTCATTCTCCCGGAACCTTCACCCAACCCCTGCCGTGCCATCGTTTAATCTGCCACTTCACCTCCACCTACTCATCTCCGCCACCCGCCTCCGTCTCCTGGATTATTCTGCACCTTTTGAATCTGTAATAAACACTCACCTTCGTTCTACTCTCCTTGTCCTGGTCTGCTTCTGGGTTCTGTCTTAGGGAACCGTGACA
>NW_025536512.1:0-56711 GCF_020615455.1 Coregonus clupeaformis
GTGTTAGGCTAGGTGGGGACTCAGGCGCAGAGACGGACACACGGACAAAGAGGGTGAATTAAGATGTTGTTTATTCAGCGTGTATTGGCGAGAGAAGCAGTTCAGGGTGGAGCAGCTTCAGACCGGGGTAGGAGCTGAGTGGGGTGGAGAGCCAGTAGCACTGAGAGCTGGATGACGAGGATATCAGACCACAGATGAGCAGGTTGCGGGCGTGGGAGTGGCAGGCAGGCAGGCAGCAGGAACAGACGGGATCTGGTCGAAGGAGAGACAGGTTACAAACGTGGCAGAGACAACTATAATGCTGAGAGGGTAACAACTAAACTGAGATTGCTGTACGGAGCCAAGTTACCACAGGTGGTGTAGGAACGAACTGGCGCTGGAGAGGTGGCCAGCCCGGTAGATAACTGCTGGTTGATTGGTGACAATGAGCTGCAGCTGGATGTAACTGAGCAGGAGAGAGAATGGCCACGCCCTGACCTAGATCCTCTGACTGGGCTGCACAGCGGGAGGAGACAGACACAGACAACACACAGGGGAAAAAGGAAAAGGAAAACAAGCGGGGACAGGAACAACAGTGCCGGGACCGTAACAGTACCCCCCTCAACGGGCGCCACCCGGCGACCCACCCGGCTTGTCAGGGTGGTCCCTATGGAAGTCAGCCACCAGCTTGGGTCCAGTATAAACCGCCGGGGAATCCAGGACCTCTCCCTCGACCGTATCCCTCCCAGTCCACCAGGTACTGAAGCCCTCTACCACGCCTCCGGACGTCCAGCAGTCTCCCGCACCGTGTAGGCTGGATGGTCGTCCAATACGCGGTGGCGGAGGGGATCCACAGGCGGACACAAAGGGCTGGAGGAGACCAGCTTCAGCTGGGACACGGAAATGTAGGATGGACTCTCATAGCCTGGGGAAGCTTCAACCGAACAGCCGAAGGGTTGATGATGGAGTCGATCTCGAAAGGACCCAAATACCGGGCGACAGCTTACGGGAGTCAGTGCGCAGAGGGATGTTGCTGAGGAGAGCCAGACTCGCTGACCAGGCTGGAACTGGGGAGCGACTACCCCTGTGCCTGTCCGCCACTCTCTTGTTACGCTCTGCTGTCCGTAGAAGGGCCTCACGGGTGTCCACCCACACCTTGCGGCAGCGACGAAGGTTATCCTGAACTGACGGGACGGCTAACTCCCTTTCCTGAGACGGGAACAATGGCGGTTGGTACCCCAAAGCCGCCTCAAATGGTGAGAGGCCGGTGGCAGATGAGGTGAGGGAATTGTGGGCATATTCGACCCACGGGAGGTGTTTGGCCCAGGTGGACGGGTTCTGGGATGTCACACAGCGTAGAGCAGCCTCCAGGTCCTGATTGGCCCTCTCAGTCTGGCCATTGGACGGGGATGGAAACCTGATGAGAGACTGACAGAGGCACCCAGAGCAGAACAAAACTCCTTCCATACCGAGAAATGAACTGTGGGCCTCTATCGGACACTATGTCCACAGGTATTCCATGGGGACGGAATACATGTAGGACAAAGAGGTCGGCTGTCTCACTGGCAGACGGTAATTTTGGTAATGCAACAAAATGGGCAGATTTAGAGAATCTGTCCACGATGGTGAGAAATGGTGTCATTACCTTCAGACATAGGAAGTCCAGTGACGAAGTCCAAGGCCACGTGAGACCAAGGACGACTCGGGACTGGGAGAGGCCGCAGCAGGCCCGAAGGAGTCCGGTGGGAAGCCTTATTTTGGGCACAGATGGAACAGGCCGCCACGTATTCCGGACGTCGGTCTCAACGGAAGGCCACCAAAAGTGCCTCTTCAGTAGCGACAGTGTACGGTTCATACCAGGTGGCAGGAGAAGCGCGAGGGTGTGGATCCAGTTGAGCACTTGCGCCGCACGGCTGCGGGAACATAGAGAGAAGGTCGGGGGCCATCGGCCGTCCAGGTTCCGACTCTTGTGCCGATCGGACGAGGGACTCGATTTCCCAGTGAACAGCCGCCACCAAACAGGAAGCGGGCAGAACAGGTTCAGGATTGCTGGAGTCTTCATTGTCTGTAAACTGGCGAGAGAGCATCAGGCTTGACATTACGTGTGCCAGGACGATATGTTAAATAAACTTGAACCTGCTGAAGAACAGAGCCCATCTGGCCTGACGGGAGTTTAGCCTCTTGGATGACTGGATGTAAGCCAGGTTCTTGTGGTCTGTCCAGACTATGAAGGGTTGCTCTGCTCCGTCTAGCCAGTGCCTCCACTCCTCCAACGCCAACTTGACAGCAAGCAACTCCGGTTACCCACGCCGTAGTTCTTCTCAGCAGGGGTCAATCTCCTGGAGAAAAAGACCACAGGATGGAGCTTCTGGTCCGTGGGGGGAACGTTAGACAGGACAGCCCCCACCCCGAATCAGAGGCGTCCACTTCCACAATAAACTGCAAACTAGTGTCCGGATGAATAAGAACAGGGAGGTGGAGAACAGTTCCTTCAGTGTACTCACGGCTGACTCGGCCTCAGGCGTCCACAGGAATGGCACCTTTGGGGGAGGTGAGCTTGGTCAGGGGCAACCACTGGCTGAAACCCCGATGAAGGGCGGTAGAAGTTGGCGAAGCCAGGAAGCGTTGTAGCTGTTTCCGAGACGTGGGTGTGGGCCACTCCGCAACCGCTCTGATCTTGTCAGGGTCTGGTGACACTTGTCCCCGCTCGATAATAAAACCCAAAAAGGGGACGGACTGCCGGTGGAACTCACATTTTTCTGCTTTACATACAGTTTATTTTCCATGAGGCGTTGGAGAACCAGACGGACGTGGGAGACGTGTTCATCCTGTGACTTAGAGAATATTAGAATGTCATCCAAATAGACAAACACAAAAGCGGTGTAGAAAATCCCTCAACACATCGTTAACCATGGCCAGAAACACTGCTGGGGCGTTAGTGAGACCGAATGGCATGACTAGGTATTCAAAGTGTCCGAGAGGGGTATTGAACGCAGTTTTCATTCGTCTCCCTGCCTGATCCTAACGAGGTGGTAAGCGTTACGCAGGTCGAGTTTGGTAAACACGGGTGGCACCCATGAAGGGGTTCAAATGCTGAGTTGATGAGAGGCAGGGGGTACGTATTTCTGACTGTGATGTTATTTAGTCCTCTGTAGTCAATGCAGGGGCGTAATGTTTTGTCCTCTTCTCTCTACAAAAAAGAACCCAGCACCAACAGCGGAAGATGAGGGACGAATGATGCCAGAGACTAGGAGTCGCCTATGTAGGTTTCCATAGCTTCTCTCTCAGTACGGGACAGATTGAAAAGCCGACTGGACGGCAAAAGGGGCTCCAGGCAGTAACTCAATAGCGCAATCGTATGGCCTATGAGGTGGTAGTGAAAGTGCTTTGGACTTACTGAATACCTCGGCCAGGTCCAGGTACTCTTTAGGGACTGAAGAGAGGTCTGGGGGTTTGACAGGGGAAGCAGGGGAACCTACAGAGGGCGGAATAGCCGACCCAAGGCAAGCAGAATGGCAGTGAGTGCTCCAACTGTGTATTTTGTGGTTTTGCCAGTCAATATGGGGGTTGTGGAAGGCTAAGCAAGGGAAACCGAGGATCAGAGGGGAGGCCGAGGAGGAGACTACTTTAAACTGGATGGTTTCTTTGTGATTGCCGGACAGCATGAGAGAAACGGGGACAGTTTGGTGGGTGATGTTGGCAAACTGATGGCCGTCAATAGCGGTTACTGTTATAGGCTTAGGCAGGGGCTTAACAGGGATCTCAGCCTGAGTGACCAGGTTAACGTCAAGGAAACTATCCTCAGCACCAGAGTCAATGAGAGCAGCTAATGGGAGAGACAGATTCCTGAACTGGACTGTAGCTGGGATAACTAGACGGGGTGCTGTGGGCATTGAGTCAGGTGTAGCGCCGCAAGTACGCCCACTTTTACCTACGTAGCTTGTCTTTTGGGCGAACCGGACAGTTAACCAGGAAATGAGTGCGGTCCCCACAGTACACGCACTCACCAGCCCGCATCGCGCCGTTCCTTTTGGCAGGGGACAGACGAGCACGGCCCAGCTGCATGGGCTCGTCTAGTTCCGTGGAGGGATCCGGCTGAGGTGTGTGGGCGGTGTCCGAGTGGTGGTGTTGCTCGGGTTGCAGAAAGCGAGGGGGCCCCGCCTGCGGTGCGGACCCGACCGCCCTCTCCTGTCTCCTCTCCCGTGAGCCTGTTGTCTATTCGTAGCAAGGGAAACGAGAAGATGAAGGTTAGCAGGCTCATCACGAACAGCTAGTTCATCCTTAATCGTGTCACTCAAACCGTTAACAAACGCTCCCTGAAGAGCTTCGTCTATTCCACTTGGAATCGGCTGCCAAGGTCCAAAATCAATGGCGTATTCAGCCACGCTACCCGTGCCCTGTCGTAGCTTCAACAGTCTCTTTGTGGCGGTCCCGGCATGGTCCGGTGATCAAACAAATTTTCAATTGAGAGGAAAAATCGTCAAACGACAGGCTGGCAATCTGCTGAGTAGAACAAGCCGCTTCTGCCCAAATCAAAGCTTTGCCCTCAGTAACCCCAGAGCGTAATGTACCTTTGAGGATTCCGTGGAGAAAGACAGGGGCTTCTGTTGGAACACCAAGCGGCACTGAAGTAGGAAACCACGGCATTTGTTCAGGTCCCCGGTGAAAGGTTCGGTGAGGTTGTAGGGGGTTTCCGCAGGGCAGGAGCGGAAGCCGAGCCTGGAGCAACTGTAGGAGGAACAGGCGGAGGAGAAGCAGAGGGAGGAAGAGTAGTGAGTGTTACCAGGTTAGCTACCTGAGAGGTGAGCTGAGATACTTGATCCAACAACCGCTGGTTGTTATCCAATAGAGACCGGATGAGTTGGTCGTGTTGTCCCAAATAACATTCCCTGTGAATGGAGGGCGCGTTGTACGCCATCACCCGTTGTTTCATGTGGCATCTCTGCTGAGTCCATGTTTGGCCAGTTCGTTCTGTTAGGCTAGGTGGGGACTCAGGCGCAGAGACGGACACACGGACAAAGAGGGTGAATTAAGATGTTGTTTATTCAGCGTGTATTGGCAGAGAGAAGCAGTTCAGGGTGGAGCAGCTTTAGACCGGGGTAGGAGCTGAGTGGGGTGGAGAGCAAGTAGCACTGAGAGCTGGATGACGAGGATATCAGACCACAGATGAGCAGGTTGCGGCGTGGGAGTGGCAGGCAGGCAGGCAGCAGGAACAGACGGGATCTGGTCGAAGGAGGGACAGGTTACAAACGTGGCAGAGACAACTATAATGCTGAGAGGGTAACAACTAAACTGAGATTGCTGTACTGGAGCCAAGTTACCACAGGTGGTGTAGGAAACGAACTGGCGCTGGAGAGGTGGCCAGCCCGGTAGATAACTGCTGGTTGATTGGTGACAATGAGCTGCAGCTGGATGTAACTGAGCAGGAGAGAATGGCCACGCCCTGACCTAGATCCTCTGACTGGGCTGCACAGCGGGAGGAGACAGACACAGACAACACACACAGGGGAAAAAGGAAAAGGAAAACAAGCGGGGACAGGAACAACAGTGCCGGACCGTAACAGACAGGGACGTAGAGCCTAGTTAATACATCACTAATATACACTGTCTTTTGACAGGGACGTAGAGCCTAGTTAATACATCACTACTATACCATGTCTTTTGACTGGGACATAGAGCCTAGTTAATACATCACTACTACTATACCATGTCTTCTGACAGGGACATAGAGCCTAATTAATACATCACTTCTATACCATGTCTTCTGACAGGGACGTAGAGCCTAGTTAATACATCACTACTACTATACCATGTCTTCTGACAGGGACGTAGAGCCTAGTTAATACATCACTAATATACACTGTCTTTTGACAGGGACGTAGAGCCTAGTTAATACATCACTACTATACCATGTCTTTTGACTGGGACATAGAGCCTAGTTAATACATCACTACTACTATACCATGTCTTCTGACAGGGACATAGAGCCTAATTAATACATCACTTATATACCATGTCTTCTGACAGGGACGTAGAGCCTAGTTAATACATCACTACTACTATACCATGTCTTCTGACAGGGACGTAGAGCCTAGTTAATACATCACTACTATACCATGTCTTCTGACAGGGACGTAGAGCCTAGTTAATACATCACTACTACTATACCATGTCTTCTGACAGGGACGTAGAGCCTAGTTAATACATCACTACTACTATACCATGTCTTCTGACATGGACATAGAGCCTAGTTAATACATCACTACTATACCATGTCTTCTGACAGGGACTTAGAGACTAGTTAATACCTCACTACTATACCATGTCTTCTGACAGGGACATAGAGCCTAGTTAATACATCACTACTATACCAAGTCTTCTGACAGGGACACAGAGCCTAGTTAATACATCACTACTACTATATCATGTCATCTGACAGGGACGTAGAGCCTAGTTAATACATCACTACTACTATACCATGTCTTCTGACAGGGACGTAGAGCCTAGTTAATACATCACTACTATACCATGTCTTCTGACAGGGACGTAGAGCCTAGTTAATACATCACTACTATACCATGTCTTCTGACAGGGACATAGAGCCTAGTTAATACATCACTAATACACCATGTCTTCTGACAGGGACGTAAAGCCTAGTTAATACATCACTACTATACCATGTCTTCTGACAGGGACGTAGAGCCTAGTTAATACATCACTACTACTATACCATGTCTTCTGACAGGGACGTAGAGCCTAGTTAATACATCACTACTACTATACCATGTCTTCTGACAGGGACATAGAGCCTAGTTAATACATCACTACTATACCATGTCTTCTGACAGGGACATAGAGCCTAGTTAATACATCACTACTATACCATGTCTTCTGACAGGGACATAGAGCCTAGTTAATACATCACTATATATACCATGTCTTCTGACAGGGACGTAAAGCCTAGTTAATACATCACTACTATACCATGTCTTCTGACAGGGACATAGAGCCTAGTTAATACATCACTACTATACCATGTCTTCTGACAGGGACGTAGAGCCTAGTTAATACATCACATATATACCATGTCTTCTGACAGGGACGTAGAGCCTAGTTAATACATCACTGCTAAAACATTTCTTCTGACAGGGACGTAGAGCCTAGTTAATACATCACTACTATACCATGTCCTCTGACAGGGACATAGAGCCTAGTTAATACATCACTACTACTATACCATGTCTTCTGACAGGGACGTAGAGCCTAGTTAATACATCACTACTACTATACCATGTCTTCTGACAGGGACATAGAGCCTAGTTAATACATCACTACTATACCATGTCTTCTGACAGGGACGTAGAGCCTAGTTAATACATCACTACTATACACTGTCTTCTGACAGGGACGTAGAGCCTAGTTAATACATCACTACTATACACCATGTCTTCTGACAGGGACGTAGAGCCTAGTTAATACATCACTACTATACCAATGTCTTCTGACAGGGACGTAGAGCCTAGTTAATACATCAGTACTATACAATGTCTTCTGACAGGGACGTAGAGCCTAGTTAATACATCACTACTATACCAATGTCTTCTGACAGGGACGTAGAGCCTAGTTAATACATCAGTACTATACAATGTCTTCTGACAGGGACGTAGAGCCTAGTTAATACATCACTACTATACCATGTCTTCTGACAGGGACATATAGCCTAGTTAATACATCAGTACTATACACTGTCTTCTGACAGGGACGTAGAGCCTAGTTAATACATCACTAGTATACCATGTCTTCTTACAGGGACATAGAGGCTAGTTAATACATCTCTACTATACCATGTCTTCTGACAGGGACGTAGAGCCTAGTTAATACATCACTACTACTATACCATGTCTTCTGACAGGGACAGAGAACGTAGAGCCTAGTTAATACATAACTACTGCTATACCATGACTTCTGACAGGGACGTAGAGCCTAGTTAATACATCACTACTATACACTGTCTTCTGACAGGGACGTAGAGCCTAGTTAATACATCACTACTATACCCTGTCTTCTGACAGGGACATAGAGCCTAGTTAATACATCACTACTATACCATGTCTTCTGACAGGGACATAGAGCCTAGTTAATACATCACTACTATACCATGTCTTCTGACAGGGACGTAGAGCCTAGTTAATACATTACTACTACTATACCATGTCTTCTAACAGTGACGTAGAGCCTAGTAAATACATCACTACAATACACTGTCTTCTGACAGGGACGTAGAGCCTAGTTAATACATCACTACTATACCATGTCTTCTGACAGGGACATAGAGCCTAGTTAATACATCACTACTATACCATGTCTTCTGACAGGGACATAGAGCCTAGTTAATACATCACTACTACACCATGTCTTCTGACAGGGATTAAAGCCTAGTTAATACATCACTAATATACCATATCTTCTGACAGGGACATAGAGCCTAGTTAATACATCACTACTATACCATGTCCTCTGACAGGGACATAGAGCCTAGTTAATACATCACTACTACTATACAATGTCTTCTGACAGGGACTTAGAGACTAGTTAATACCTCACTACTATACCATGTCTTCTGACAAGGACATAGAGACTAGTTAATACATCACTACTATACCATGTCTTCTGACAGGGACATAGAGCCTAGTTAATACATCACAACTATATACACTGTCTTCTGACAGGGACGTAGAGCCTAGTTAATACATCACTAGTATACCATGTCTTCTTACAGGGACGTAGAGGCTAGTTAATACATCTCTACTATACCATGTCTTCTGACAGGGACGTAGAGCCTAGTTAATACATCACACTACTATACCATGTCTTCTGACAGGGAGGCAGAGCCTAGTTAATACATCACTACTGCTATACCATGTCTTCTGACAGGGACGTAGAGCCTAGTTAATACATCACTACTATACCAATATCTTCTGACAGGGACATATAGCCTAGTTAATACATCAGTACTATACACTGTCTTCTGACAGGGACGTAGAGCCTAGTTAATACATCACTACTATACCAATATCTTCTGACAGGGACATATAGCCTAGTTAATACATCAGTACTATACACTGTCTTCTGACAGGGACGTAGAGCCTAGTTAATACATCACTACTATACCAATATCTTCTGACAGGGACATATAGCCTAGTTAATACATCAGTACTATACACTGTCTTCTGACAGGGACGTAGAGCCTAGTTAATACATCACTAGTATACCATGTCTTCTTACAGGGACATAGAGGCTAGTTAATACATCTCTACTATACCATGTCTTCTGACAGGGAAGTAGAGCCTAGTTAATACATCCGACTACTATACCATGTCTTCTGACAGGGACGTAAACGTAGAGCCTAGTTAATACATCACTACTGCTATACCATGTCTTCTGACAGGGACGAAGAGCCTAGTTAATACATCACTACTATACACTGTCTTCTGACAGGGACGTAGAGCCTAGTTAATACATCACTACTATACCATGTCTTCTGACAGGGACATAGAGCCTAGTTAATACATCACTACTATACCATGTCTTCTGACAGGGACATAGAGCCTAGTTAATACATCACTACTATACCATGTCTTCTGACAGGGACGTAGAGCCTAGTTAATACATCACTACTACTATACCATGTCTTCTGACAGGGACGTAGAGCCTAGTTAATACATCACTACAATACACTGTCTTCTGACAGGGACGTAGAGCCTAGTTAATACATCACTACTATACCATGTCTTCTGACAGGGACATAGAGCCTAGTTAATACATCACTACTATACCATGTCTTCTGACAGGGACGTAGAGCCTAGTTAATACATCACTACTACACCATGTCTTCTGACAGGGACGTAAAGCCTAGTTAATACATCACTACTATACCATGTCTTCTGACAGGGACATAGAGCCTAGTTAATACATCACTACTATACCATGTCCTCTGACAGGGACGTAGAGCCTAGTTAATACATCACTACTACTATACAATGTCTTCTGACAGGGACGTAGAGACTAGTTAATACATCACTACTATACCATGTCTTCTGACAGGGACTTAGAGACTAGTTAATACATCACTACTATACCATGTCTTCTGACAGGGACATAGAGCCTAGTTAATACATCACTACTATACACTGTCTTCTGACAGGGACGTAGAGCCTAGTTAATACATCACTAGTATACCATGTCTTCTTACAGGGACGTAGAGGCTAGTTAATACATCTCTACTATACCATGTCTTCTGACAGGGACGTAGAGCCTAGTTAATACATCACTACTACTATACCATGTCTTCTGACAGGGACGTAGAGCCTAGTTAATACATCACTACTGCTATACCATGTCTTCTGACAGGGACGTAGAGCCTAGTTAATACATCACTACTATACACTGTCTTCTGACAGGGACGTAGAGCCTAGTAAATACATCACTACAATACACTGTCTTCTGACAGGGACGTAGAGCCTAGTTAATACATCACTACTATACCATGTCTTCTGACAGGGACATAGAGCCTAGTTAATACATCACTACTACACCATGTCTTCTGACAGGGACGTAAAGCCTAGTTAATACATCACTACTATACCATGTCTTCTGACAGGGACATAGAGCCTAGTTAATACATCACTACTATACCATGTCCTCTGACAGGGACATAGAGCCTAGTTAATACATCACTACTACTATACCATGTCTTCTGACAGGGACATAGAGCCTAGTTAATACATCACTACTATACCATGTCTTCTGAAAGGGACTTAGAGACTAGTTAATACCTCACTACTATACCATGTCTTCTGACAGGGACATAGAGCCTAGTTAATACATCACTACTATACCAAGTCTTCTGACAGGGACACAGAGCCTAGTTAATACATCACTACTACTATACCATGTCTTCTGACAGGGACATAGAGACTAGTTAATACATCCCTACTATACCAGGTCTTCTGACAGGGACGTAGAGCCTAGTTAATACATCACTACTATACCATGTCATCTGACAGGGACGTAGAGCCTAGTTAATACATCACTACTATACCATGTCTTCTGACAGGGACGTAGAGCCTAGTTAATACATCACTACTATACCATGTCTTCTGACAGGGACGTAGAGCCTAGTTAATACATCACTACTACTATACCATGTCTTCTGACAGGGACGTAGAGCCTAGTTAATACATCACTACTACTATACCATGTCTTCTGACAGGGACGTAGAGCCTAGTTAATACATCACTACTATACCATGTCTTCTGACAGGGACTTAGAGCCTAGTTAATACATCACTACTATACCATGTCTTCTGACAGGGACGTAGAGCCTAGTTAATACATCACTACTACTATACCATGTCTTCTGACAGGGACGTAGAGCCTAGTTAATACATCACTACTATACACTGTCTTCTGACAGGGACGTAGAGCCTAGTTAATACATCACTACTATACCATGTCTTCTGACAGGGACATAGAGCCTAGTTAATACATCACTACTATACACTGTCTTCTGACAGGGACGTAGAGCCTAGTTAATACATCACTACTATACCATGTCTTCTGACAGGGACGTAGAGCCTAGTTAATACATCACTACTATACCATATCTTCCGTCAGGGACGTAGAACCTAGTTAATACATCACTACTACTATACCACGTCTTCTGACAGGGACGTAGAGCCTAGTTAATACATCACTAATATACACTGTCTTTTGACAGGGACGTAGAGCCTAGTTAATACATCACTACTATACCATGTCTTCTGACAGGGACATAGAGCCTAGTTAATACATCACTACTACTATACCATGTCTTCTGACAGGGACATAGAGCCTAGTTAATACATCACTACTATACCATGTCTTCTGACAGGGACGTAGAGCCTAGTTAATACATCACTACTACTATACCATGTCTTCTGACAGGGACGTAGAGCCTAGTTAATACATCACTACTATACACTGTCTTCTGACAGGGACGTAGAGCCTAGTTAATACATCACTACTATACCATGTCTTCTGACAGGGACATAGAGCCTAGTTAATACATCACTACTATACCATGTCTTCTGACAGGGACGTAGAGCCTAGTTAATACATCACTACTATACCATGTCTTCTGACAGGGACGTAGAGCCTAGTTAATACATCACTACTACTATACCATGTCTTCTGACAGGGACGTAGAGCCTAGTTAATACATCACTACTATACCATGTCTTCTGACAGGGACGTAGAGCCTAGTTAATACATCACTACTACTATACCATGTCTTCTGACAGGGACATAGAGCCTAGTTAATACATCACTACTACTATACCATGTCTTCTGACAGGGACTTAGAGCCTAGTTAATACATCACTACTATACCATGTCTTCTGACAGGGACGTAGAGCCTAGTTAATACATCACTACTATACCATGTCTTCTGACAGGGACGTAGAGCCTAGTTAATACATCACTACTACTATACCATGTCTTCTGACAGGGACGTAGAGCCTAGTTAATACATCACTACTACTATACCATGTCTTCTGACAGGGACGTAGAGCCTAGTTAATACATCACTACTATACCATGTCTTCTGACAGGGACGTAGAGCCTAGTTAATACATCACTACTATACCATGTCTTCTGACAGGGACGTAGAGCCTAGTTAATACATCACTACTACTATACCATGTCTTCTGACAGGGACGTAGAGCCTAGTTAATACATCACTACTATACCATGTCTTCTGACAGGGACGTAGAGCCTAGTTAATACATCACTACTATACCATGTCTTCTGACAGGGACATAGAGCCTAGTTAATACATCACTACTATACCATGTCTTCTGACAGGGACATAGAGCCTAGTTAATACATCACTACTATACCATGTCTTCTGACAGGGACGTAGAGCCTAGTTAATACATTACTACTACTATACCATGTCTTCTGACAGGGACGTAGAGCCTAGTAAATACATCACTACTATACACTGTCTTCTGACAGGGACGTAGAGCCTAGTTAATACATCACTACTATACCATGTCTTCTGACAGGGACATAGAGCCTAGTTAATACATCACTACTATACCATGTCTTCTGACAGGGACATAGAGCCTAGTTAATACATCACTACTACACCATGTCTTCTGACAGGGACGTAAAGCCTAGTTAATACATCACTACTATACCATGTCTTCTGACAGGGACATAGAGCCTAGTTAATACATCACTACTATACCATGTCCTCTGACAGGGACATAGAGCCTAGTTAATACATCACTCCTACTATACAATGTCTTCTGACAGGGACTTAGAGACTAGTTAATACATCACTACTATACCATGTCTTCTGACAGGGACGTAGAGCCTAGTTAATACATCACTACTATACCATGTCTTCTGACAGGGACGTAGAGCCTAGTTAATACATCACTACTATACACTGTCTTCTGACAGGGACGTAGAGCCTAGTTAATACATCACTAGTATACCATGTCTTCTGACAGGGACGTAGAGCCTAGTTAATACATCACTACTATACCATGTCTTCTGACAGGGACGTAGAGCCTAGTTAATACATCACTACTACTATACCATGTCTTCTGACAGGGATGAGAACGAGAGCCTAGTTAATACATCACTACTGCTATACCATGTCTTCTGACAGGGACGTAGAGCCTAGTTAATACATCACTACTATACACTGTCTTCTGACAGGGACGTAGAGCCTAGTTAATACATCACTACTATACCATGTCTTCTGACAGGGACATAGAGCCTAGTTAATACATCAACTACTATACCATGTCTTCTGACAGGGACATAGAGCCTAGTTAATACATCACTACTATACCATGTCTTCTGACAGGGACGTAGAGCCTAGTTAATACATCACTACTACTATACCATGTCTTCTGACAGGGACGTAGAGCCTAGTTAATACATCACTACTATACACTGTCTTCTGACAGGGACGTAGAGCCTAGTTAATACATCACTACTATACCATGTCTTTGACAGGGACGTAGAGCCTAGTTAATACATCACTACTACTATACCATGTCTTCTGACAGGGACGTAGAGCCTAGTTAATACATCACTACTATACCATGTCTTCTGACAGGGACGTAGAGCCTAGTTAATACATCATACTACTATACCATGTCTTCTGACAGGGACGTAGAGCCTAGTTAATACATCACTACTATACCATGTCTTCTGACAGGGACATAGAGCCTAGTTAATACATCACTACTACTATACCATGTCTTCTGACAGGGACGTAGAGCCTAGTTAATACATCACTACTACTATACCATGTCTTCTGACAGGGACGTAGAGCCTAGTTAATACATCACTACTATACCATGTCTTCTGACAGGGACTTAGAGACTAGTTAATACACTCACTACTATACCATGTCTTCTGACAGGGACGTAGAGCCTAGTTAATACATCACTACTATACCAAGTCTTCTGACAGGGACACAGAGCCTAGTTAATACATCACTACTACTATACCATGTCTTCTGACAGGGACGTAGAGCCTAGTTAATACATCAGTACTACTATACCATGTCTTCTGACAGGGACGTAGAGCCTAGTTAATACATCACTACTATACCATGTCTTCTGACAGGGACATAGAGCCTAGTTAATACATCACTACTATACCATGTCTTCTGACAGGGACATAGAGCCTAGTTAATACATCACTACTACACCATGTCTTCTGACAGGGACGTAAAGCCTAGTTAATACATCACTACTATACCATGTCCTCTGACAGGGACATAGAGCCTAGTTAATACATCACTCCTACTATACCATGTCTTCTGACAGGGACATAGAGCCTAGTTAATACATCACTACTACTATACCATGTCTTCTGACAGGGACATAGAGCCTAGTTAATACATCACTACTATACCATGTCTTCTGAAAGGGACATAGAGCCTAGTTAATACATCACTACTATACACTGTCTTCTGACAGGGACATAGAGCCTAGTTAATACATCAGTACTATACACTGTCTTCTGACAGGGACGTAGAGCCTAGTTAATACATCACTACTATACCATGTCTTCTGACAGGGACATAGAGCCTAGTTAATACATCACTACTATACCATGTCTTCTGACAGGGACATAGAGCCTAGTTAATACATCACTACTATACACTGTCTTCTGACAGGGACGTAGAGCCTAGTTAATACATCACTACTATACCATGTCTTCTGACAGGGACGTAGAGCCTAGTTAATACATCACTACTATACCATGTCTTCTGACAGGGACATAGAGCCTAGTTAATACATCACTACTATACCATTTCTTCTGACAGGGACGTAGAGCCTAGTTAATACATTACTACTACTATACCATGTCTTCTGACAGGGACGTAGAGCCTAGTAAATACATCACTACAATACACTGTCTTCTGACAGGGACGTAGAGCCTAGTTAATACATCACTACTATACCATGTCTTCTGACAGGGACGTAGAGCCTAGTTAATACATCACTACTATACCATGTCTTCTGACAGGGACGTAGAGCCTAGTTAATACATCACTACATACACCATGTCTTCTGACAGGGACGTAGAGCCTAGTTAATACATCACTACTATACCATGTCTTCTGACAGGGACATAGAGCCTAGTTAATACATCACTACTATACCATGTCCTCTGACAGGGACATAGAGCCTAGTTAATACATCACTCCTACTATACCATGTCTTCTGACAGGGACATAGAGCCTAGTTAATACATCACTACTACTATACCATGTCTTCTGACAGGGACATAGAGCCTAGTTAATACATCACTACTATACCATGTCTTCTGACAGGGACATAGAGCCTAGTTAATACATCACTACTATACACTGTCTTCTGACAGGGACATAGAGCCTAGTTAATACATCACTACTATACCAGGTCTTCTGACAGGGACTTAGAGCCTAGTTAATACATCACTACTATACCATGTCTTCTGACAGGGACGTAGAGCCTAGTTAATACATCACTACTATACCACTGTCTTCTGACAGGGACATAGAGCCTAGTTAATACATCACTACTATACCATGTCTTCTGACAGGGACGTAGAGCCTAGTTAATACATCACTACTATACACTGTCTTCTGACAGGGACGTAGAGCCTAGTTAATACATCACTACTATACCATGTCTTCTGACAGGGACGTAGAGCCTAGTTAATACATCACTACTATACACTGTCTTCTGACAGGGACGTAGAGCCTAGTTAATACATCACTAGTATACCATGTCTTCTTACAGGGACGTAGAGGCTAGTTAATACATCTCTACTATACCATGTCTTCTGACAGGGACGTAGAGCCTAGTTAATACATCACTACTACTATACCATGTCTTCTGACAGGGACGTAGAGCCTAGTTAATACATAACTACTGCTATACCATGTCTTCTGACAGGGACGTAGAGCCTAGTTAATACATCACTACTATACACTGTCTTCTGACAGGGACGTAGAGCCTAGTTAATACATCACTACTATACCCTGTCTTCTGACAGGGACATAGAGCCTAGTTAATACATCACTACTATACCATGTCTTCTGACAGGGACATAGAGCCTAGTTAATACATCACTACTATACCATGTCTTCTGACAGGGACGTAGAGCCTAGTTAATACATTACTACTACTATACCATGTCTTCTGACAGGGACGTAGAGCCTAGTAAATACATCACTACAATACACTGTCTTCTGACAGGGACGTAGAGCCTAGTTAATACATCACTACTATACCATGTCTTCTGACAGGGACATAGAGCCTAGTTAATACATCACTACTATACCATGTCTTCTGACAGGGACATAGAGCCTAGTTAATACATCACTACTACACCATGTCTTCTGACAGGGACGTAAAGCCTAGTTAATACATCACTAATATACCATGTCTTCTGACAGGGACATAGAGCCTAGTTAATACATCACTACTATACCATGTCTTCTGACAGGGACGTAGAGCCTAGTTAATACATCACTACTACTATACAATGTCTTCTGACAGGGACTTAGAGACTAGTTAATACATCACTACTATACCATGTCTTCTGACAGGGACATAGAGCCTAGTTAATACATCACTACTATACCATGTCTTCTGACAGGGACATAGAGCCTAGTTAATACATCACAACTATATACACTGTCTTCTGACAGGGACGTAGAGCCTAGTTAATACATCACTAGTATACCATGTCTTCTTACAGGGACGTAGAGGCTAGTTAATACATCTCTACTATACCATGTCTTCTGACAGGGACGTAGAGCCTAGTTAATACATCACTACTACTATACCATGTCTTCTGACAGGGGTAGACGTAGAGCCTAGTTAATACATCACTACTGCTATACCATGTCTTCTGACAGGGACGTAGAGCCTAGTTAATACATCACTACTATACCAATGTCTTCTGACAGGGACGTAGAGCCTAGTTAATACATCACTACTATACACTGTCTTCTGACAGGGACGTAGAGCCTAGTTAATACATCACTACTATACCAATGTCTTCTGACAGGGACGTAGAGCCTAGTTAATACATCACTACTATACCATGTCTTCTGACAGGGACGTAGAGCCTAGTTAATACATCACTACTATACCATGTCTTCTGACAGGGACGTAGAGCCTAGTTAATACATCAGTACTATACACATGTCTTCTGACAGGGACGTAGAGCCTAGTTAATACATCACTACTATACCATGTCTTCTTACAGGGACGTAGAGGCTAGTTAATACATCACTACTATACCATGTCTTCTGACAGGGACGTAGAGCCTAGTTAATACATCACACTACTATACCATGTCTTCTGACAGGGACAAACGTAGAGCCTAGTTAATACATCACTACTGCTATACCATGACTTCTGACAGGGACGTAGAGCCTAGTTAATACATCACTACTATACACTGTCTTCTGACAGGGACGTAGAGCCTAGTTAATACATCACTACTATACCATGTCTTCTGACAGGGACGTAGAGCCTAGTTAATACATCACTACTATACCATGTCTTCTGACAGGGACGTAGAGCCTAGTTAATACATCACTACTATACCATGTCTTCTGACAGGGACGTAGAGCCTAGTTAATACATTACTACTACTATACCATGTCTTCTGACAGGGACGTAGAGCCTAGTAAATACATCACTACAATACACTGTCTTCTGACAGGGACGTAGAGCCTAGTTAATACATCACTACTATACCATGTCTTCTGACAGGGACATAGAGCCTAGTTAATACATCACTACTATACCATGTCTTCTGACAGGGACATAGAGCCTAGTTAATACATCACTACTACACCATGTCTTCTGACAGGGACGTAAAGCCTAGTTAATACATCACTAATATACCATGTCTTCTGACAGGGACATAGAGCCTAGTTAATACATCACTACTATACCATGTCCTCTGACAGGGACATAGAGCCTAGTTAATACATCACTCCTACTATACAATGTCTTCTGACAGGGACTTAGAGACTAGTTAATACCTCACTACTATACCATGTCTTCTGACAGGGACATAGAGACTAGTTAATACATCACTACTATACACTGTCTTCTGACAGGGACATAGAGCCTAGTTAATACATCACTACTATACACTGTCTTCTGACAGGGACGTAGAGCCTAGTTAATACATCACTAGTATACCATGTCTTCTTACAGGGACGTAGAGGCTAGTTAATACATCTCTACTATACCATGTCTTCTGACAGGGACGTAGAGCCTAGTTAATACATCACTACTACTATACCATGTCTTCTGACAGGGACGTAGAACGTAGAGCCTAGTTAATACATCACTACTGCTATACCATGTCTTCTGACAGGGACGTAGAGCCTAGTTAATACATCACTACTATACCATGTCTTCTGACAGGGACGTAGAGCCTAGTTAATACATCACTACTATACCATGTCTTCTGACAGGGACGTAGAGCCTAGTTAATACATCACTACTATACCATGTCTTCTGACAGGGACGTAGAGCCTAGTTAATACATCACTACTACATACCATGTCTTCTGACAGGGACGTAGAGCCTAGTTAATACATCACTACTATACCATGTCTTCTGACAGGGACGTAGAGCCTAGTTAATACATCACTACTATACCATGTCTTCTGACAGGGACATAGAGCCTAGTTAATACATCACTACTACTATACCATGTCTTCTGACAGGGACATAGAGCCTAGTTAATACATCACTACTATACCATGTCTTCTGAAAGGGACTTAGAGACTAGTTAATACATCACTACTATACCATGTCTTCTGACAGGGACATAGAGCCTAGTTAATACATCACTACTATACCAAGTCTTCTGACAGGGACACAGAGCCTAGTTAATACATCACTACTACTATACCATGTCTTCTGACAGGGACATAGAGACTAGTTAATACATCCCTACTATACCAGGTCTTCTGACAGGGACGTAGAGCCTAGTTAATACATCACTACTATACCATGTCATCTGACAGGGACGTAGAGCCTAGTTAATACATCACTACTATACCATGTCTTCTGACAGGGACGTAGAGCCTAGTTAATACATCACTACTATACCATGTCTTCTGACAGGGACGTAGAGCCTAGTTAATACATCACTACTACTATACCATGTCTTCTGACAGGGACATAGAGCCTAGTTAATACATCACTACTACTATACCATGTCTTCTGACAGGGACATAGAGCCTAGTTAATACATCACTACTATACCATGTCTTCTGACAGGGACTTAGAGCCTAGTTAATACATCACTACTATACCATGTCTTCTGACAGGGACGTAGAGCCTAGTTAATACATTACTACTACTATACCATGTCTTCTGACAGGGACGTAGAGCCTAGTTAATACATCACTACTATACCATGTCTTCTGACAGGGACGTAGAGCCTAGTTAATACATCACTACTATACCATGTCTTCTGACAGGGACGTAGAGCCTAGTTAATACATCACTACTATACACATGTCTTCTGACAGGGACGTAGAGCCTAGTTAATACATCACTACTATACCATGTCTTCTGACAGGGACGTAGAGCCTAGTTAATACATCACTACTATACCATGTCTTCTGACAGGGACGTAGAGCCTAGTTAATACATCACTACTACTATACCATGTCTTCTGACAGGGACGTAGAGCCTAGTTAATACATCACTACTATACCATGTCTTCTGACAGGGACGTAGAGCCTAGTTAATACATCAACTACTATACCATGTCTTCTGACAGGGACGTAGAGCCTAGTTAATACATCACTACTATACCATGTCTTCTGACAGGGACGTAGAGCCTAGTTAATACATCACTACTACTATACCATGTCTTCTGACAGGGACGTAGAGCCTAGTTAATACATCACTACTATACAATGTCTTCTGACAGGGACGTAGAGCCTAGTTAATACATCACTACTATACCATGTCTTCTGACAGGGACATAGAGCCTAGTTAATACATCAACTACTATACCATGTCTTCTGACAGGGACGTAGAGCCTAGTTAATACATCACTACTATACCATGTCTTCTGACAGGGACGTAGAGCCTAGTTAATACATCACTACTACTATACCATGTCTTCTGACAGGGACGTAGAGCCTAGTTAATACATCACTACTATACCATGTCTTCTGACAGGGACGTAGAGCCTAGTTAATACATCACTACTACTATACCATGTCTTCTGACAGGGACGTAGAGCCTAGTTAATACATCACTACTACTATACCATGTCTTCTGACAGGGACGTAGAGCCTAGTTAATACATCACTACTATACCATGTCTTCTGACAGGGACGTAGAGCCTAGTTAATACATCACTACTATACCATGTCTTCTGACAGGGACACAGAGCCTAGTTAATACATCAACTACTATACCATGTCTTCTGACAGGGACATAGAGCCTAGTTAATACATCACTACTATACCATGTCTTCTGACAGGGACGTAGAGCCTAGTTAATACATCACTACTATACCATGTCTTCTGACAGGGACGTAGAGCCTAGTTAATACATCACTACTATACCATGTCTTCTGACAGGGACGTAGAGCCTAGTTAATACATCACTACTATACCATGTCTTCTGACAGGGACGTAGAGCCTAGTTAATACATCACTACTACTATACCATGTCTTCTGACAGGGACATAGAGCCTAGTTAATACATCACTACTATACCATGTCTTCTGACAGGGACTTAGAGACTAGTTAATACATCACTACTATACCATGTCTTCTGACAGGGACGTAGAGCCTAGTTAATACATCACTACTATACACTGTCTTCTGACAGGGACGTAGAGCCTAGTTAATACATCACTACTATACACTGTCTTCTGACAGGGACGTAGAGCCTAGTTAATACATTACTACTACTATACCATGTCTTCTGACAGGGACGTAGAGCCTAGTAAATACATCACTACAATACACTGTCTTCTGACAGGGACGTAGAGCCTAGTTAATACATCACTACTATACCATGTCTTCTGACAGGGACATAGAGCCTAGTTAATACATCACTACTATACCATGTCTTCTGACAGGGACATAGAGCCTAGTTAATACATCACTACTATACCATGTCTTCTGACAGGGACGTAAAGCCTAGTTAATACATCACTACTATACCATGTCTTCTGACAGGGACATAGAGCCTAGTTAATACATCACTACTATACCATGTCCTCTGACAGGGACATAGAGCCTAGTTAATACATCACTCCTACTATACCATGTCTTCTGACAGGGACATAGAGACTAGTTAATACATCACTACTATACCATGTCTTCTGACAGGGACGTAGAGCCTAGTTAATACATCACTACTATACCATGTCTTCTGACAGGGACGTAGAGCCTAGTTAATACATCACTACTATATACACTGTCTTCTGACAGGGACATAGAGCCTAGTTAATACATCACTACTATACCATGTCTTCTGACAGGGACGTAGAGCCTAGTTAATACATCACTACTATACCATGTCTTCTGACAGGGACGTAGAGCCTAGTTAATACATCACTACTACTATACCATGTCTTCTGACAGGGACAGTAGAGCCTAGTTAATACATCACTACTACTATACCATGTCTTCTGACAGGGACGTAGAGCCTAGTTAATACATCACTACTATACCATGTCTTCTGACAGGGACGTAGAGCCTAGTTAATACATCACTACTATACACTGTCTTCTGACAGGGACGTAGAGCCTAGTTAATACATCACTACTATACCATGTCTTCTGACAGGGACGTAGAGCCTAGTTAATACATCACTACTATACAATGTCTTCTGACAGGGACATAGAGCCTAGTTAATACATCACTACTATACCATGTCTTCTGACAGGGACGTAGAGCCTAGTTAATACATCACTACTATACACTGTCTTCTGACTGGGACATAGAGCCTAGTTAATACATCACTAGTATACCATGTCTTCTGACAGGGACGTAGAGCCTAGTTAATACATCTCTACTATACCATGTCTTCTGACAGGGACGTAGAGCCTAGTTAATACATCACATATATACCATGTCTTCTGACAGGGACGTAGAGCCTAGTTAATACATCACTACTGCTATACCATGTCTTCTGACAGGGACGTAGAGCCTAGTTAATACATCACTACTATACACTGTCTTCTGACAGGGACGTAGAGCCTAGTTAATACATCACTACTATACCATGTCTTCTGACAGGGACGTAGAGCCTAGTTAATACATCACTACTATACCATGTCTTCTGACAGGGACGTAGAGCCTAGTTAATACATCACTACTATACCATGTCTTCTGACAGGGACGTAGAGCCTAGTTAATACATTACTACTACTATACCATGTCTTCTGACAGGGACGTAGAGCCTAGTAAATACATCACTACTATACAATGTCTTCTGACAGGGACGTAGAGCCTAGTTAATACATCACTACTATACCATGTCTTCTGACAGGGACGTAGAGCCTAGTTAATACATCACTACTATACCATGTCTTCTGACAGGGACATAGAGCCTAGTTAATACATCACTACTACACCATGTCTTCTGACAGGGACGTAAAGCCTAGTTAATACATCACTAATATACCATGTCTTCTGACAGGGACATAGAGCCTAGTTAATACATCACTACTATACCATGTCCTCTGACAGGGACATAGAGCCTAGTTAATACATCACTCCTACTATACAATGTCTTCTGACAGGGACTTAGAGACTAGTTAATACCTCACTACTATACCATGTCTTCTGACAGGGACGTAGAGCCTAGTTAATACATCACTACTACTATACCATGTCTTCTGACAGGGACGTAGAGCCTAGTTAATACATCACAACTATATACACTGTCTTCTGACAGGGACGTAGAGCCTAGTTAATACATCACTACTATACCATGTCTTCTGACAGGGACGTAGAGGCTAGTTAATACATCTCTACTATACCATGTCTTCTGACAGGGACGTAGAGCCTAGTTAATACATCACTACTACTATACCATGTCTTCTGACAGGGATGGAGACGTAGAGCCTAGTTAATACATCACTACTGCTATACCATGTCTTCTGACAGGGACGTAGAGCCTAGTTAATACATCACTACTATACACTGTCTTCTGACAGGGACGTAGAGCCTAGTTAATACATCACTACACATACCACTGTCTTCTGACAGGGACGTAGAGCCTAGTTAATACATCACTACTATACCATGTCTTCTGACAGGGACGTAGAGCCTAGTTAATACATCACTACTACACCATGTCTTCTGACAGGGACGTAGAGCCTAGT
This sequence comes from Coregonus clupeaformis, assembly GCF_020615455.1. Taxonomy (NCBI): domain Eukaryota; kingdom Metazoa; phylum Chordata; class Actinopteri; order Salmoniformes; family Salmonidae; genus Coregonus; species Coregonus clupeaformis. Next base: position 23,940 of record NW_025536512.1, read on the forward strand.
TAATACATCACTACTATACCATGTCTTCTGACAGGGACGTAGAGCCTAGTTAATACATCATCTACTATACCATGTCCTCTGACAGGGACGTAGAGCCTAGTTAATACATCACTACTACTATACCATGTCTTCTGACAGGGACGTAGAGCCTAGTTAATACATCACTACTATACCATGTCTTCTGAAAGGGACTTAGAGACTAGTTAATACATCACTACTATACCATGTCTTCTGACAGGGACGTAGAGCCTAGTTAATACATCACTACTATACCAAGTCTTCTGACAGGGACACAGAGCCTAGTTAATACATCACTACTACTATACCATGTCTTCTGACAGGGACATAGAGCCTAGTTAATACATCACTACTATACCATGTCTTCTGACAGGGACGTAGAGCCTAGTTAATACATCACTACTATACCATGTCATCTGACAGGGACGTAGAGCCTAGTTAATACATCACTACTATACCATGTCTTCTGACAGGGACATAGAGCCTAGTTAATACATCACTACTATACCATGTCTTCTGACAGGGACACAGAGCCTAGTTAATACATCAACTACTATACCATGTCTTCTGACAGGGACGTAGAGCCTAGTTAATACATCACTACTACTATACCATGTCTTCTGACAGGGACGTAGAGCCTAGTTAATACATCACTACTATACCATGTCTTCTGACAGGGACTTAGAGCCTAGTTAATACATCACTACTATACCATGTCTTCTGACAGGGACGTAGAGCCTAGTTAATACATCACTACTATACCATGTCTTCTGACAGGGACGTAGAGCCTAGTAATACATCACTACTATACCATGTCTTCTGACAGGGACGTAGAGCCTAGTTAATACATCACTACTATACCATGTCTTCTGACAGGGACATAGAGCCTAGTTAATACATCACTACTATACACTGTCTTCTGACAGGGACGTAGAGCCTAGTTAATACATCACTACTATACCATGTCTTCTGACAGGGACGTAGAGCCTAGTTAATACATCACTACTATACCATGTCTTCTGACAGGGACGTAGAGCCTAGTTAATACATCACTACTACTATACCACGTCTTCTGACAGGGACGTAGAGCCTAGTTAATACATCACTACTATACCATGTCTTCTGACAGGGACGTAGAGCCTAGTTAATACATCACTACTACTATACCATGTCTTCTGACAGGGACGTAGAGCCTAGTTAATACATCACTACTATACCATGTCTTCTGACAGGGACGTAGAGCCTAGTTAATACATCACTACTACTATACCATGTCTTCTGACAGGGACGTAGAGCCTAGTTAATACATCACTACTATACACTGTCTTCTGACAGGGACGTAGAGCCTAGTTAATACATCACTACTATACCATGTCTTTTGACTGGGACATAGAGCCTAGTTAATACATCACTACTACTATACCATGTCTTCTGACAGGGACGTAGAGCCTAGTTAATACATCACTACTATACCATGTCTTCTGACAGGGACGTAGAGCCTAGTTAATACATCACTACTACTATACCATGTCTTCTGACAGGGACGTAGAGCCTAGTTAATACATCACTACTATACCATGTCTTCTGACAGGGACATAGAGCCTAGTTAATACATCACTACTACTATACCATGTCTTCTGACAGGGACATAGAGCCTAGTTAATACATCACTACTACTATACCATGTCTTCTGACAGGGACTTAGAGCCTAGTTAATACATCACTACTATACCATGTCTTCTGACAGGGACATAGAGCCTAGTTAATACATCACTACTATACCATGTCTTCTGACAGGGACACAGAGCCTAGTTAATACATCACTACTACTATACCATGTCATCTGACAGGGACGTAGAGCCTAGTTAATACATCACTACTACTATACCATGTCTTCTGACAGGGACATAGAGCCTAGTTAATACATCACTACTATACCATGTCTTCTGACAGGGACATAGAGCCTAGTTAATACATCACTACTATACCATGTCTTCTGACAGGGACGTAGAGCCTAGTTAATACATCACTACTATACCATGTCTTCTGACAGGGACGTAGAGCCTAGTTAATACATCACTACTACTATACCATGTCTTCTGACAGGGACATAGAGCCTAGTTAATACATCACTACTATACCATGTCTTCTGACAGGGACTTAGAGACTAGTTAATACATCACTACTATACCATGTCTTCTGACAGGGACATAGAGCCTAGTTAATACATCACTACTATACACTGTCTTCTGACAGGGACATAGAGCCTAGTTAATACATCAGTACTATACACTGTCTTCTGACAGGGACGTAGAGCCTAGTTAATACATCACTACTATACCAATGTCTTCTGACAGGGACATAGAGCCTAGTTAATACATCACTACTATACCATGTCTTCTGACAGGGACATAGAGCCTAGTTAATACATCACTACTATACACTGTCTTCTGACAGGGACGTAGAGCCTAGTTAATACATCACTAGTATACCATGTCTTCTTACAGGGACGTAGAGGCTAGTTAATACATCTCTACTATACCATGTCTTCTGACAGGGACGTAGAGCCTAGTTAATACATCACTACTACTATACCATGTCTTCTGACAGGGACAGAGCGTAACGTAGAGCCTAGTTAATACATCACTACTGCTATACCATGTCTTCTGACAGGGACGTAGAGCCTAGTTAATACATCACTACTATACACTGTCTTCTGACAGGGACGTAGAGCCTAGTTAATACATCACTACTATACCATGTCTTCTGACAGGGACGTAGAGCCTAGTTAATACATCACTACTATACCATGTCTTCTGACAGGGACGTAGAGCCTAGTTAATACATCACTACTACTATACCATGTCTTCTGACAGGGACGTAGAGCCTAGTTAATACATCACTACTACTATACCATGTCTTCTGACAGGGACGTAGAGCCTAGTTAATACATCACTACTATACCATGTCTTCTGACAGGGACGTAGAGCCTAGTTAATACATCACTACTATACCATGTCTTCTGACAGGGACGTAGAGCCTAGTTAATACATCACTACTATACCATGTCTTCTGACAGGGACGTAGAGCCTAGTTAATACATCACTACTATACCATGTCTTCTGACAGGGACGTAGAGCCTAGTTAATACATCACTACTATACCATGTCTTCTGACAGGGACGTAGAGCCTAGTTAATACATCACTACTGCTATACCATGTCTTCTGACAGGGACGTAGAGCCTAGTTAATACATCACTACTATACCATGTCTTCTGACAGGGACGTAGAGCCTAGTTAATACATCACTACTATACCATGTCTTCTGACAGGGACATAGAGCCTAGTTAATACATCACTACTATACCATGTCTTCTGACAGGGACACAGAGCCTAGTTAATACATCACTACTACTATACCATGTCATCTGACAGGGACGTAGAGCCTAGTTAATACATCACTACTACTATACCATGTCTTCTGACAGGGACGTAGAGCCTAGTTAATACATCACTACTATACCATGTCTTCTGACAGGGACGTAGAGCCTAGTTAATACATCACTACTATACCATGTCTTCTGACAGGGACGTAGAGCCTAGTTAATACATCACTACTATACCATGTCTTCTGACAGGGACGTAGAGCCTAGTTAATACATCACTACTATACCATGTCCTCTGACAGGGACGTAGAGCCTAGTTAATACATCACTACTATACCATGTCTTCTGACAGGGACATAGAGCCTAGTTAATACATCACTACTATACCATGTCTTCTGACAGGGACGTAGAGCCTAGTTAATACATCACTACTATACCATGTCTTCTGACAGGGACGTAGAGCCTAGTTAATACATCACTACTATACCAAGTCTTCTGACAGGGACACAGAGCCTAGTTAATACATCACTACTACTATACCATGTCTTCTGACAGGGACATAGTGCCTAGTTAATACATCACTACTATACCATGTCTTCTGACAGGGATTTAGAGCCTAGTTAATACATCACTACTATACCATGTATTCTGACAGGGACATAGAGCCTAGTTAATACATCACTACTACTATACCATGTCTTCTGACAGGGACATAGAGCCTAGTTAATACATCACTACTATACCATGTCTTCTGACAGGGACGTAGAGCCTAGTTAATACATCAACTACTATACCATGTCTTCTGACAGGGACGTAGAGCCTAGTTAATACATCACTACTACTATACCATGTCTTCTGACAGGGACGTAGAGCCTAGTTAATACATCACTACTATACCATGTCTTCTGACAGGGACGTAGAGCCTAGTTAATACATCACTACTATACCATGTCTTCTGACAGGGACGTAGAGCCTAGTTAATACATACACTACTATACCATGTCTTCTGACAGGGACGTAGAGCCTAGTTAATACATCACTACTATACACTGTCTTCTGACAGGGACGTAGAGCCTAGTTAATACATCACTACTATACCATGTCTTCTGACAGGGACGTAGAGCCTAGTTAATACATCACTACTATACACTGTCTTCTGACAGGGACATAGAGCCTAGTTAATACATCACTACTATACCATGTCTTCTGACAGGGACGTAGAGCCTAGTTAATACATCACTACTATACCATGTCTTCTGACAGGGACGTAGAGCCTAGTTAATACATCACTACTATACCATGTCCTCTGACAGGGACGTAGAGCCTAGTTAATACATCACTACTACTATACCATGTCTTCTGACAGGGACATAGAGCCTAGTTAATACATCACTACTATACCATGTCTTCTGACAGGGACGTAGAGCCTAGTTAATACATCACTACTATACCATGTCTTCTGACAGGGACGTAGAGCCTAGTTAATACATCACTACTATACCATGTCTTCTGACAGGGACATAGAGCCTAGTTAATACATCACTACTACTATACCATGTCTTCTGACAGGGACGTAGAGCCTAGTTAATACATCACTACTACTATACCATGTCTTCTGACAGGGACATAGAGCCTAGTTAATACATCACTACTATACCATGTCTTCTGACAGGGACTTAGAGCCTAGTTAATACATCACTACTATACCATGTCTTCTGACAGGGACGTAGAGCCTAGTTAATACATACTACTACTATACCATGTCTTCTGACAGGGACGTAGAGCCTAGTTAATACATCACTACTATACACTGTCTTCTGACAGGGACGTAGAGCCTAGTTAATACATCACTACTATACCATGTCTTCTGACAGGGACATAGAGCCTAGTTAATACATCACTACTATACACTGTCTTCTGACAGGGACGTAGAGCCTAGTTAATACATCACTACTATACCATGTCTTCTGACAGGGACGTAGAGCCTAGTTAATACATCACTACTATACCATGTCTTCTGACAGGGACATAGAGCCTAGTTAATACATCACTACTACTATACCACGTCTTCTGACAGGGACGTAGAGCCTAGTTAATACATCACTACTATACCATGTCTTCTGACAGGGACACAGAGCCTAGTTAATACATCACTACTACTACACCATGTCTTCTGACAGGGACGTAGAGCCTAGTTAATACATCACTACTATACCATGTCTTCTGACAGGGACATAGAGCCTAGTTAATACATCACTACTATACCATGTCTTCTGACAGGGACTTAGAGCCTAGTTAATACATCACTACTATACCATGTCTTCTGACAGGGACGTAGAGCCTAGTTAATACATTACTACTACTATACCATGTCTTCTGACAGGGACGTAGAGCCTAGTAATACATCACTACTATACACTGTCTTCTGACAGGGACGTAGAGCCTAGTTAATACATCACTACTATACCATGTCTTCTGACAGGGACATAGAGCCTAGTTAATACATCACTACTATACACTGTCTTCTGACAGGGACGTAGAGCCTAGTTAATACATCACTACTATACCATGTCTTCTGACAGGGACGTAGAGCCTAGTTAATACATCACTACTATACCATGTCTTCTGACAGGGACGTAGAGCCTAGTTAATACATCACACTACTATACCATGTCTTCTGACAGGGACAACGTAGAGCCTAGTTAATACATCACTACTGCTATACCATGTCTTCTGACAGGGACGTAGAGCCTAGTTAATACATCACTACTATACACTGTCTTCTGACAGGGACGTAGAGCCTAGTTAATACATCACTACTATACCATGTCTTCTGACAGGGACGTAGAGCCTAGTTAATACATCACTACTATACCATGTCTTCTGACAGGGACATAGAGCCTAGTTAATACATCACTCCACTATACCATGTCTTCTGACAGGGACGTAGAGCCTAGTTAATACATCACTACTATACCATGCCTTCTGACAGGGACGTAGAGCCTAGTTAATACATCACTACTATACCATGTCTTCTGACAGGGACATAGAGCCTAGTTAATACATCACTACTATACCAAGTCTTCTGACAGGGACACAGAGCCTAGTTAATACATCACTACTATACCATGTCTTCTGAAAGGGACTTAGAGACTAGTTAATACATCCCTACTATACCAGGTCTTCTGACAGGGACGTAGAGCCTAGTTAATACATCACTTCTATACCATGTCATCTGACAGGGACGTAGAGCCTAGTTAATACATCACTACTACTATACCATGTCTTCTGACAGGGACGTAGAGCCTAGTTAATACATCACTACTATACCATGTCTTCTGACAGGGACGTAGAGCCTAGTTAATACATCACTACTACTATACCATGTCTTCTGACAGGGACGTAGAGCCTAGTTAATACATCACTACTACTATACCATGTCTTCTGACAGGGACATAGAGCCTAGTTAATACATCACTACTATACCATGTCTTCTGACAGGGACTTAGAGACTAGTTAATACCTCACTACTATACCATGTCTTCTGACAGGGACATAGAGCCTAGTTAATACATTACTACTACTATACCATGTCTTCTGACAGGGACGTAGAGCCTAGTAAATACATCACTACTATACACTGTCTTCTGACAGGGACGTAGAGCCTAGTTAATACATCACTACTATACCATGTCTTCTGACAGGGACATAGAGCCTAGTTAATACATCACTACTATACACTGTCTTCTGACAGGGACGTAGAGCCTAGTTAATACATCACTACTATACCATGTCTTCTGACAGGGACATAGAGCCTAGTTAATACATCACTACTACACCATGTCTTCTGACAGGGACATAGAGCCTAGTTAATACATCACTACTATACCATGTCCTCTGACAGGGACAAAGAGCCTAGTTAATACATCACTACTACTATACCATGTCTTCTGACAGGGACATAGAGCCTAGTTAATACATCACTACTATACCATGTCTTCTGACAGGGACTTAGAGCCTAGTTAATACATCACTACTATACCATGTCTTCTGACAGGGACGTAGAGCCTAGTTAATACATCACTACTATACCATGTCTTCTGACAGGGACACAGAGCCTAGTTAATACATCACTACTACTATACCATGTCTTCTGACAGGGACATAGAGCCTAGTTAATACATCACTACTACTATACCATGTCTTCTGACAGGGACATAGAGCCTAGTTAATACATCACTACTATACCAGGTCTTCTGACAGGGACGTAGAGCCTAGTTAATACATCACTACTATACCATGTCTTCTGACAGGGACGTAGAGCCTAGTTAATACATTACTACTACTATACCATGTCTTCTGACAGGGACGTAGAGCCTAGTAAATACATCACTACTATACACTGTCTTCTGACAGGGACGTAGAGCCTAGTTAATACATCACTACTATACCATGTCTTCTGACAGGGACGTAGAGCCTAGTTAATACATCACTACTATACACTGTCTTCTGACAGGGACGTAGAGCCTAGTTAATACATCACTACTATACCATGTCTTCTGACAGGGACGTAGAGCCTAGTTAATACATCACTACTATACCATATCTTCCGTCAGGGACGTAGAACCTAGTTAATACATCACTACTACTATACCACGTCTTCTGACAGGGACGTAGAGCCTAGTTAATACATCACTACTATACCATGTCTTCTGACAGGGACACAGAGCCTAGTTAATACATCACTACTACTACACCATGTCTTCTGACAGGGACGTAGAGCCTAGTTAATACATCACTACCTATACCATGTCTTCTGACAGGGACGTAGAGCCTAGTTAATACATCACTACTATACCATGTCTTCTGACAGGGACGTAGAGCCTAGTTAATACATCACTACTATACCATGTCTTCTGACAGGGACGTAGAGCCTAGTTAATACATCACTACTACTATACCATGTCTTCTGACAGGGACGTAGAGCCTAGTTAATACATCACTACTATACACTGTCTTCTGACAGGGACGTAGAGCCTAGTTAATACATCACTACTATACCATGTCTTCTGACAGGGACATAGAGCCTAGTTAATACATCACTACTATACCATGTCTTCTGTCAGGGATGTAGAAGCCTAGTTAATACATCACTACTACTATACCATGTCTTCTGACAGGGACATAGAGCCTAATTAATACATCACTTCTATACCATGTCTTCTGACAGGGACGTAGAGCCTAGTTAATACATCACAACTACTATACCATGTCTTCTGACAGGGACGTAGAGCCTAGTTAATACATCACTACTATACCAAGTCTTCTGACAGGGACACAGAGCCTAGTTAATACATCACTACTACTATATCATGTCATCTGACAGGGACGTAGAGCCTAGTTAATACATCAGTACTACTATACCATGTCTTCTGACAGGGACGTAGAGCCTAGTTAATACATCACTACTATACCATGTCTTCTGACAGGGACATAGAGCCTAGTTAATACATCACTACTATACCATGTCTTCTGACAGGGACATAGAGCCTAGTTAATACATCACTACTACACCATGTCTTCTGACAGGGACGTAGAGCCTAGTTAATACATCACTACTATACCATGTCTTCTGACAGGGACGTAGAGCCTAGTTAATACATCACTACTATACCATGTCCTCTGACAGGGACATAGAGCCTAGTTAATACATCACTCCTACTATACCATGTCTTCTGACAGGGACATAGAGCCTAGTTAATACATCACTACTACTATACCATGTCTTCTGACAGGGACATAGAGCCTAGTTAATACATCACTACTATACACTGTCTTCTGACAGGGACATAGAGCCTAGTTAATACATCACTACTATACCAAGTCTACTGACAGGGACACAGAGCCTAGTTAATACATCACTACTACTATACCATGTCTTCTGACAGGGACATAGAGACTAGTTAATACATCCCTACTATACCAGGTCTTCTGACAGGGACGTAGAGCCTAGTTAATACATCACTACTATACCATGTCATCTGACAGGGACGTAGAGCCTAGTTAATACATCACACTACTATACCATGTCTTCTGACAGGGACGTAGAGCCTAGTTAATACATCACTACTATACCATGTCTTCTGACAGGGACGTAGAGCCTAGTTAATACATCACTACTACTATACCATGTCTTCTGACAGGGACGTAGAGCCTAGTTAATACATCACTACTACTATACCATGTCTTCTGACAGGGACGTAGAGCCTAGTTAATACATCACTACTATACCATGTCTTCTGACAGGGACATAGAGCCTAGTTAATACATCACTACTATACCATGTCTTCTGACAGGGACGTAGAGCCTAGTTAATACATCACTACTACTATACCATGTCTTCTGACAGGGACGTAGAGCCTAGTTAATACATCACTACTATACACTGTCTTCTGACAGGGACGTAGAGCCTAGTTAATACATCACTACTATACCATGTCTTCTGACAGGGACATAGAGCCTAGTTAATACATCACTACTATACACTGTCTTCTGACAGGGACATAGAGCCTAGTTAATACATCACTACTATACCATGTCTTCTGACAGGGACGTAGAGCCTAGTTAATACATCACTACTATACCATGTCTTCTGACAGGGACGTAGAGCCTAGTTAATACATCACTACTATACCATGTCTTCTGACAGGGACGAAGAGCCTAGTTAATACATCACTACTACTATACCATGTCTTCTGACAGGGACGTAGAGCCTAGTTAATACATCACTACTATACCATGTCTTCTGACAGGGACTTAGAGCCTAGTTAATACATCACTACTATACCATGTCTTCTGACAGGGACGTAGAGCCTAGTTAATACATCACTACTATACCATGTCTTCTGACAGGGACACAGAGCCTAGTTAATACATCACTACTACTATACCATGTCTTCTGACAGGGACATAGAGCCTAGTTAATACATCACTACTACTATACCATGTCTTCTGACAGGGACATAGAGCCTAGTTAATACATCACTACTATACCAGGTCTTCTGACAGGGACTTAGAGCCTAGTTAATACATCACTACTATACCATGTCTTCTGACAGGGACGTAGAGCCTAGTTAATACATCACTACTACTATACCATGTCTTCTGACAGGGACGTAGAGCCTAGTTAATACATCACTACTATACACTGTCTTCTGACAGGGACGTAGAGCCTAGTTAATACATCACTACTATACCAGGTCTTCTGACAGGGACTTAGAGCCTAGTTAATACATCACTACTATACCATGTCTTATGACAGGGACGTAGATCCTAGTTAATACATTACTACTACTATACCATGTCTTCTGACAGGGACGTAGAGCCTAGTAAATACATCACTACTATACACTGTCTTCTGACAGGGACGTAGAGCCTAGTTAATACATCACTACTATACCATGTCTTTTGACAGGGACATAGAGCCTAGTTAATACATCACTACTATACACTATCTTCTGACAGGGACGTAGAGCCTAGTTAATACATCACTACTATACCATGTCTTCTGACAGGGACGTAGAGCCTAGTTAATACATCACTACTATACCATGTCTTCTGACAGGGACGTAGAGCCTAGTTAATACATCACTACTATACCATGTCCTCTGACAGGGACGTAGAGCCTAGTTAATACATCACTACTACTATACCATGTCTTCTGACAGGGACATAGAGCCTAGTTAATACATCACTACTATACCATGTCTTCTGACAGGGACTTAGAGCCTAGTTAATACATCACTACTATACCATGTCTTCTGACAGGGACATAGAGCCTAGTTAATACATCACTACTATACCATGTCTTCTGACAGGGACACAGAGCCTAGTTAATACATCACTACTACTATACCATGTCTTCTGACAGGGACATAGAGCCTAGTTAATACATCACTACTACTATACCATGTCTTCTGACAGGGACATAGAGCCTAGTTAATACATCACTACTATACCATGTCTTCTGACAGGGACGTAGAGCCTAGTTAATACATCACTACTATACCATGTCTTCTGACAGGGACGTAGAGCCTAGTTAATACATCACTACTATACTATGTCTTCTGACAGGGACGTAGAGCCTAGTTAATACATCACTACTATACACTGTCTTCTGACAGGGACGTAGAGCCTAGTTAATACATCACTACTATACCATGTCTTCTGACAGGGACGTAGAGCCTAGTTAATACATCACTACTATACACTGTCTTCTGACAGGGACGTAGAGCCTAGTTAATACATCACTACTATACCATGTCTTCTGACAGGGACGTAGAGCCTAGTTAATACATCACTACTATACCATGTCTTCTGTCAGGGACGTAGAGCCTAGTTAATACATCACTACTACTATACCACGTCTTCTGACAGGGACGTAGAGCCTAGTTAATACATCACTACTATACCATGTCTTCTGACAGGGACACAGAGCCTAGTTAATACATCACTACTACTACACCATGTCTTCTGACAGGGACATAGAGCCTAGTTAATACATCACTACTATACACTGTCTTCTGACAGGGACATAGAGCCTAGTTAATACATCACTACTATACCAGGTCTTCTGACAGGGACTTAGAGCCTAGTTAATACATCACTACTATACCATGTCTTCTGACAGGGACGTAGAGCCTAGTTAATACATCACTACTATACCATGTCTTCTGACAGGGACGTAGAGCCTAGTTAATACATCACTACTATACACTGTCTTCTGACAGGGACGTAGAGCCTAGTTAATACATCACTACTATACCATGTCTTTTGACAGGGACATAGAGCCTAGTTAATACATCACTACTATACACTATCTTCTGACAGGGACGTAGAGCCTAGTTAATACATCACTACTATACCATGTCTTCTGACAGGGACGTAGAGCCTAGTTAATACATCACTACTATACCATGTCTTCTGACAGGGACACAGAGCCTAGTTAATACATCACTACTACTACACCATGTCTTCTGACAGGGACATAGAGCCTAGTTTATACATCACTACTTCTATACCATGTCTTCTGACAGGGATATAGAGACTAGTTAATACATCACTACTATACCAGGTCTTCTGACAGGGACGTAGAGCCTAGTTAATACATCACTACTATACCATGTCATCTGACAGGGACGTAGAGCCTAGTTAATACATCACTACTACTATACCATGTCTTCTGACAGGGACGTAGAGCCTAGTTAATACATCACTAATATACACTGTCTTTTGACAGGGACGTAGAGCCTAGTTAATACATCACTACTATACCATGTCTTTTGACTGGGACATAGAGCCTAGTTAATACATCACTACTACTATACCATGTCTTCTGACAGGGACATAGAGCCTAATTAATACATCACTACTATACCATGTCTTCTGACAGGGACGTAGAGCCTAGTTAATACATCACTACTACTATACCATGTCTTCTGACAGGGACGTAGAGCCTAGTTAATACATCACTACTATACCATGTCTTCTGACAGGGACGTAGAGCCTAGTTAATACATCACTACTATACACTGTCTTCTGACAGGGACGTAGAGCCTAGTTAATACATCACTACTATACCATGTCTTCTGACAGGGACGTAGAGCCTAGTTAATACATCACTACTATACCATGTCTTCTGACAGGGACGTAGAGCCTAGTTAATACATCACTACTACTATACCATGTCTTCTGACAGGGACGTAGAGCCTAGTTAATACATCACTACTATACCATGTCTTCTGACAGGGACATAGAGCCTAGTTAATACATCACTCCTACTATACCATGTCTTCTGACAGGGACATAGAGCCTAGTTAATACATCACTACTACTATACCATGTCTTCTGACAGGGACATAGAGCCTAGTTAATACATCACTACTATACCATGTCTTCTGACAGGGACGTAGAGCCTAGTTAATACATCACTACTATACACTGTCTTCTGACAGGGACATAGAGCCTAGTTAATACATCAGTACTATACACTGTCTTCTGACAGGGACGTAGAGCCTAGTTAATACATCACTACTATACCAATATCTTCTGACAGGGACATAGAGCCTAGTTAATACATCACTACTATACCATGTCTTCTGACAGGGACATAGAGCCTAGTTAATACATCACTACTATACACTGTCTTCTGACAGGGACGTAGAGCCTAGTTAATACATCACTAGTATACCATGTCTTCTGACAGGGATGTAGAGGCTAGTTAATACATCTCTACTATACCATGTCTTCTGACAGGGACGTAGAGCCTAGTTAATACATCACTACTACTATACCATGTCTTCTGACAGGGACGAGCCAACGTAGAGCCTAGTTAATACATCACTACTGCTATACCATGTCTTCTGACAGGGACGTAGAGCCTAGTTAATACATCACTACTATACACTGTCTTCTGACAGGGACCTAGAGCCTAGTTAATACATCACTACTATACCCAGTCTTCTGATAGGGACATAGAGCCTAGTTAATACATCACTACAATACCAAGTCTTCTGACAGGGACACAGAGCCTAGTTAATACATCACTACTACTATATCATGTCATCTGACAGGGACGTAGAGCCTAGTTAATACATCACTACTACTATACCATGTCTTCTGACAGGGACGTAGAGCCTAGTTAATACATCACTACTATACCATGTCTTCTGACAGGGACGTAGAGCCTAGTTAATACATCACTACTATACCATGTCTTCTGACAGGGACATAGAGCCTAGTTAATACATCACTACTACACCATGTCTTCTGACAGGGACGTAAAGCCTAGTTAATACATCACTACTATACCATGTCTTCTGACAGGGACATAGAGCCTAGTTAATACATCACTACTATACCATGTCCTCTGACAGGGACATAGAGCCTAGTTAATACATCACTCCTACTATACCATGTCTTCTGACAGGGACATAGAGCCTAGTTAATACATCATTACTACTATACCATGTCTTCTGACAGGGACATAGAGCCTAGTTAATACATCACTACTATACCATGTCTTCTGACAGGGACATAGAGCCTAGTTAATACATCACTACTATACCAAGTCTTCTGACAGGGACACAGAGCCTAGTTAATACATCACTACTACTATACCATGTCTTCTGACAGGGACATAGAGACTAGTTAATACATCCCTACTATACCAGGTCTTCTGACAGGGACGTAGAGCCTAGTTAATACATCACTACTATACCATGTCATCTGACAGGGACGTAGAGCCTAGTTAATACATCACTACTACTATACCATGTCTTCTGACAGGGACGTAGAGCCTAGTTAATACATCACTACTATACCAAGTCTTCTGACAGGGACGTAGAGCCTAGTTAATACATCACTACTACTATACCATGTCTTCTGACAGGGACATAGAGCCTAGTTAATACATCACTACTACTATACCATGTCTTCTGACAGGGACATAGAGCCTAGTTAATACATCACTACTATACCAAGTCTTCTGACAGGGATTAGAGCCTAGTTAATACATCACTACTATACCATGTCTTATGACAGGGACGTAGATCCTAGTTAATACATTACTACTACTATACCATGTCTTCTGACAGGGACGTAGAGCCTAGTAAATACATCACTACTATACACTGTCTTCTGACAGGGACGTAGAGCCTAGTTAATACATCACTACTATACCATGTCTTCTGACAGGGACGTAGAGCCTAGTTAATACATCACTACTACTATACCATGTCTTCTGACAGGGACGTAGAGCCTAGTTAATACATCACTACTATACCATGTCTTCTGACAGGGACGTAGAGCCTAGTTAATACATCACTACTATACACTATCTTCTGACAGGGACGTAGAGCCTAGTTAATACATCACTACTATACCATGTCTTCTGACAGGGACGTAGAGCCTAGTTAATACATCACTACTATACCATATCTTCCGTCAGGGACGTAGAACCTAGTTAATACATCACTACTACTATACCACGTCTTCTGACAGGGACGTAGAGCCTAGTTAATACATCACTACTATACCATGTCTTCTGACAGGGACACAGAGCCTAGTTAATACATCACTACTACTACACCATGTCTTCTGACAGGGACATAGAGCCTAGTTAATACATCACTACTTCTATACCATGTCTTCTGACAGGGACATAGAGCCTAGTTAATACATCACTACTATACCATGTCTTCTGACAGGGACATAGAGCCTAGTTAATACATCACTACTATACACTGTCTTCTGACAGGGACATAGAGCCTAGTTAATACATCAGTACTATACACTGTCTTCTGACAGGGACGTAGAGCCTAGTTAATACATCACTACTATACCAATATCTTCTGACAGGGACATATAGCCTAGTTAATACATCACTACTATACCATGTCTTCTGACAGGGACATAGAGCCTAGTTAATACATCACTACTATACACTGTCTTCTGACAGGGACGTAGAGCCTAGTTAATACATCACTAGTATACCATGTCTTCTTACAGGGATGTAGAGGCTAGTTAATACATCTCTACTATACCATGTCTTCTGACAGGGACGTAGAGCCTAGTTAATACATCACTACTACTATACCATGTATTCTGACAGGGACGAACGTAGAGCCTAGTTAATACATCACTACTGCTATACCATGTCTTCTGACAGGGACGTAGAGCCTAGTTAATACATCACTACTATACACTGTCTTCTGACAGGGACCTAGAGCCTAGTTAATACATCACTACTATACCCTGTCTTCTGACAGGGACGTAGAGCCTAGTTAATACATCACTACAATACCAAGTCTTCTGACAGGGACACAGAGCCTAGTTAATACATCACTACTACTATACCATGTCATCTGACAGGGACGTAGAGCCTAGTTAATACATCACTACTACTATACCATGTCTTCTGACAGGGACGTAGAGCCTAGTTAATACATCACTACTATACCATGTCTTCTGACAGGGACGTAGAGCCTAGTTAATACATCACTACTATACCATGTCTTCTGACAGGGACATAGAGCCTAGTTAATACATCACTACTACACCATGTCTTCTGACAGGGACGTAGAGCCTAGTTAATACATCACTACTATACCATGTCTTCTGACAGGGACATAGAGCCTAGTTAATACATCACTACTATACCATGTCCTCTGACAGGGACGTAGAGCCTAGTTAATACATCACTCTACTATACCATGTCTTCTGACAGGGACATAGAGCCTAGTTAATACATCATTACTACTATACCATGTCTTCTGACAGGGACGTAGAGCCTAGTTAATACATCACTACTATAACATGTCTTCTGACAGGGACGTAGAGCCTAGTTAATACATCACTACTATACCAAGTCTTCTGACAGGGACACAGAGCCTAGTTAATACATCACTACTACTATACCATGTCTTCTGACAGGGACATAGAGACTAGTTAATACATCCCTACTATACCAGGTCTTCTGACAGGGACGTAGAGCCTAGTTAATACATCACTACTATACCATGTCTTCTGACAGGGACGTAGAGCCTAGTTAATACATCACTACTACTATACCATGTCTTCTGACAGGGACGTAGAGCCTAGTTAATACATCACTACTATACCAAGTCTTCTGACAGGGACATAGAGCCTAGTTAATACATCACTACTACTATACCATGTCTTCTGACAGGGACATAGAGCCTAGTTAATACATCACTACTACTATACCATGTCTTCTGACAGGGACATAGAGCCTAGTTAATACATCACTACTATACCAGGTCTTCTGACAGGGATTAGAGCCTAGTTAATACATCACTACTATACCATGTCTTATGACAGGGACGTAGAGCCTAGTTAATACATCTACTACTATACCATGTCTTCTGACAGGGACGTAGAGCCTAGTTAATACATCACTACTATACACTGTCTTCTGACAGGGACGTAGAGCCTAGTTAATACATCACTACTATACCATGTCTTATGACAGGGACGTAGAGCCTAGTTAATACATTCACTACTATACCATGTCTTCTGACAGGGACGTAGAGCCTAGTTAATACATCACTACTATACACTGTCTTCTGACAGGGACGTAGAGCCTAGTTAATACATCACTACTATACCATGTCTTCTGACAGGGACGTAGAGCCTAGTTAATACATCACTACTATACACTGTCTTCTGACAGGGACGTAGAGCCTAGTTAATACATCACTACTATACCATGTCTTCTGACAGGGACATAGAGCCTAGTTAATACATCACTACTATTATACCATGTCTTCTGACAGGGACATAGAGCCTAGTTAATACATCACTACTATACCATGTCTTCTGACAGGGACGTAGAGCCTAGTTAATACATCACTACTATACCATGTCTTCTGACAGGGACATAGAGCCTAGTTAATACATCACTACTACTATACCATGTCTTCTGACAGGGACGTAGAGCCTAGTTAATACATCACTACTACTATACCATGTCTTCTGACAGGGACGTAGAGCCTAGTTAATACATCACTACTATACCAGGTCTTCTGACAGGGACTTAGAGCCTAGTTAATACATCACTACTATACCATGTCTTCTGACAGGGACGTAGAGCCTAGTTAATACATTACTACTACTATACTATGTCTTCTGACAGGGACGTAAAGCCTAGTAAATACATCACTACTATACACTGTCTTCTGACAGGGACGTAGAGCCTAGTTAATACATCACTACTATACCATGTCTTCTGACAGGGACATAGAGCCTAGTTAATACATCACTACTATACACTGTCTTCTGACAGGGACATAGAGCCTAGTTAATACATCACTACTATACCATGTCTTCTGACAGGGACGTAGAGCCTAGTTAATACATCACTACTATAACATGTCTTCTGTCAGGGACGTAGAACCTAGTTAATACATCACTACTACTATACCACGTCTTCTGACAGGGACGTAGAGCCTAGTTAATACATCACTACTATACCATGTCTTCTGACAGGGACACAGAGCCTAGTTAATACATCACTACTACTACACCATGTCTTCTGACAGGGACGTAGAGCCTAGTTTATACATCACTACTATACCATGTCTTCTGACAGGGACATAGAGCCTAGTTAATACATCACTACTATACCAGGTCTTCTGACATGGACTTAGAGCCTAGTTAATACATCACTACTATACCATGTCTTCTGACAGGGACGTAGAGCCTAGTTAATACATTACTACTACTATACTATGTCTTCTGACAGGGACGTAAAGCCTAGTAAATACATCACTACTATACACTGTCTTCTGACAGGGACGTAGAGCCTAGTTTATACATCACTACTATACCATGTCTTTTGACAGGGACATAGAGCCTAGTTAATACATCACTACTATACACTGTCTTCTGACAGGGACGTAGAGCCTAGTTAATACATCACTACTATACCATGTCTTCTGACAGGGACGTAGAGCCTAGTTAATACATCACTACTATACCATGTCTTCCGACAGGGACGTAGAGCCTAGTTAATACATCAACTACTATACCACGTCTTCTGACAGGGACGTAGAGCCTAGTTAATACATCACTACTATACCATGTCTTCTGAAAGGGACACAGAGCCTAGTTAATACATCACTACTACTAACCATGTCTTCTGACAGGGACATAGAGCCTAGTTTATACATCACTACTATACCATGTCTTCTGACAGGGATATAGAGACTAGTTAATACATCACTACTATACCAGGTCTTCTGACAGGGACGTAGAGCCTAGTTAATACATCACTACTATACCATGTCATCCGTCAGGGACGTAGAACCTAGTTAATACATCACTACTACTATACCACGTCTTCTGACAGGGACGTAGAGCCTAGTTAATACATCACTAATATACACTGTCTTTTGACAGGGACGTAGAGCCTAGTTAATACATCACTACTATACCATGTCTTCTGACTGGGACATAGAGCCTAGTTAATACATCACTACTACTATACCATGTCTTCTGACAGGGACATAGAGCCTAGTTAATACATCACTACTATACCATGTCTTCTGACAGGGACGTAGAGCCTAGTTAATACATCACTACTACTATACCATGTCTTCTGACAGGGACGTAGAGCCTAGTTAATACATCACTACTATACCATGTCTTCTGACAGGGACGTAGAGCCTAGTTAATACATCACTACTACTATACCATGTCTTCTGACAGGGACGTAGAGCCTAGTTAATACATCACTACTACTATACCATGTCTTCTGACATGGACATAGAGCCTAGTTAATACATCACTACTATACCATGTCTTCTGACAGGGACATAGAGCTTAGTTAATACATCACTACTATAACATGTCTTCTGACAGGGACATAGAGCCTAGTTAATACATCACTACTATACCAAGTCTTCTGACAGGGACACAGAGCCTAGTTAATACATCACTACTACTATACCATGTCTTCTGACAGGGACATAGAGACTAGTTAATACATCCCTACTATACCATGTCTTCTGACAGGGACATAGAGCCTAGTTAATACATCACTACTATACCATGTCATCTGACAGGGACGTAGAGCCTAGTTAATACATCACTACTACTATACCATGTCTTCTGACAGGGACGTAGAGCCTAGTTAATACATCACTACTATACCATGTCTTCTGACAGGGACGTAGAGCCTAGTTAATACATCACTACTACTATACCATGTCTTCTGACAGGGACATAGAGCCTAGTTAATACATCACTACTACTATACCATGTCTTCTGACAGGGACGTAGAGCCTAGTTAATACATCACTACTATACCATGTCTTCTGACAGGGACTTAGAGCCTAGTTAATACATCACTACTATACCATGTCTTCTGACAGGGACGTAGAGCCTAGTTAATACATTACCACTACTATACCATGTCTTCTGACAGGGACGTAGAGCCTAGTTTATACATCACTACTATACCATGTCTTTTGACAGGGACATAGAGCCTAGTTAATACATCACTACTATACACTATCTTCTGACAGGGACGTAGAGCCTAGTTAATACATCACTACTATACCATGTCTTCTGACAGGGACGTAGAGCCTAGTTAATACATCACTACTATACCATGTCTTCTGACAGGGACGTAGAGCCTAGTTAATACATCACTACTACTATACCACGTCTTCTGACAGGGACGTAGAGCCTAGTTAATACATCACTACTATACCATGTCTTCTGACAGGGACACAGAGCCTAGTTAATACATCACTACTACTACACCATGTCTTCTGACAGGGACGTAGAGCCTAGTTAATACATCACTACTATACCATGTCTTCTGACAGGGACATAGAGCCTAGTTAATACATCACTACTATACCATGTCTTCTGACAGGGACGTAGAGCCTAGTTAATACATCACTACTATACCATGTCATCTGACAGGGACGTAGAGCCTAGTTAATACATCACTACTACTATACCATGTCTTCTGACAGGGACGTAGAGCCTAGTTAATACATCACTACTATACAATGTCTTCTGACAGGGACGTAGAGCCTAGTTAATACGTCACTACTATACCATGTCTTCTGACAGGGACATAGAGCCTAGTTAATACATCACTACTACTATACCATGTCTTCTGACAGGGACATAGAGCCTAGTTAATACATCACTACTATACCATGTCTTCTGACAGGGACGTAGAGCCTAGTTAATACATCAACTACTATACCATGTCTTCTGACAGGGACGTAGAGCCTAGTTAATACATCACTACTATACCATGTCTTCTGACAGGGACGTAGAGCCTAGTTAATACATCACACTACTATACCATGTCTTCTGACAGGGACGTAGAGCCTAGTTAATACATCACTACTACTATACCATGTCTTCTGACAGGGACATAGAGCCTAGTTAATACATCACTACTATACCATGTCTTCTGACAGGGACGTAGAGCCTAGTTAATACATCACTACTATACCATGTCTTCTGACAGGGACATAGAGCCTAGTTAATACATCACTACTATACCAAGTATTCTGACAGGGACATAGAGCCTAGTTAATACATCACTACTACTATACCATGTCTTCTTACAGGGACATAGAGACTAGTTAATACATCCCTACTATACCAGGTCTTCTGACAGGGACGTAGAGCCTAGTTAATACATCACTACTATACCATGTCATCTGACAGGGACGTAGAGCCTAGTTAATACATCACTACTACTATACCATGACTTCTGACAGGGACGTAGAGCCTAGTTAATACATCACTACTATACCATGTCTTCTGACAGGGACGTAGAGCCTAGTTAATACATCACTACTACTATACCATGTCTTCTGACAGGGACGTAGAGCCTAGTTAATACATCACTACTACTATACCATGTCTTCTGACAGGGACGTAGAGCCTAGTTAATACATCACTACTATACCATGTCTTCTGACAGGGACTTAGAGCCTAGTTAATACATCACTACTATACCATGTCTTCTGACAGGGACGTAGATCCTAGTTAATACATACACTACTATACCATGTCTTCTGACAGGGACGTAGAGCCTAGTTAATACATCACTACTATACACTGTCTTCTGACAGGGACGTAGAGCCTAGTTAATACATCACTACTATACCATGTCTTCTGACAGGGACGTAGAGCCTAGTTAATACATTACTACTACTATACCATGTCTTCTGACAGGGACGTAGAGCCTAGTTAATACATCACTACTATACACTGTCTTCTGACAGGGACGTAGAGCCTAGTTAATACATCACTACTATACCATGTCTTCTGACAGGGACGTAGAGCCTAGTTAATACATCACTACTATACACTGTCTTCTGACAGGGACGTAGAGCCTAGTTAATACATCACTACTATACCATGTCTTCTGACAGGGACGTAGAGCCTAGTTAATACATCACTACTATATACCATGTCTTCTGACAGGGACATAGAGCCTAGTTAATACATCACTACTATACCATGTCTTCTGACAGGGACTTAGAGCCTAGTTAATACATCACTACTATACCATGTCTTCTGACAGGGACGTAGAGCCTAGTTAATACATCACTACTATACCATGTCTTCTGACAGGGACGTAGAGCCTAGTTAATACATCACTACTACTATACCATGTCTTCTGACAGGGACGTAGAGCCTAGTTAATACATCACTACTACTATACCATGTCTTCTGACAGGGACATAGTGCCTAGTTAATACATCACTACTATACCATGTCTTCTGACAGGGATTTAGAGCCTAGTTAATACATCACTACTATACAATGTCTTTTGACAGGGACGTAGAGCCTAGTTAATACATCACTACTATACCATGTCTTCTGACAGGGACGTAGAGCCTAGTTAATACATCACTACTATACACTGTCTTCTGACAGGGACGTAGAGCCTAGTTAATACATCACTACTATACCATGTCTTCTGACAGGGACATAGAGCCTAGTTAATACATCACTACTATACACTATCTTCTGACAGGGACGTAGAGCCTAGTTAATACATCACTACTATACCATGTCTTCTGACAGGGACGTAGAGCCTAGTTAATACATCACTACTATACCATGTCTTCTGACAGGGACGTAGAGCCTAGTTAATACATCACTACTACTATACCACGTCTTCTGACAGGGACGTAGAGCCTAGTTAATACATCACTACTATACCATGTCTTCTGACAGGGACGTAGAGCCTAGTTAATACATCACTACTACTACACCATGTCTTCTGACAGGGACATAGAGCCTAGTTAATACATCACTACTATACCATGTCTTCTGACAGGGACATAGAGCCTAGTTAATACATCACTACTATACCAGGTCTTCTGACAGGGACTTAGAGCCTAGTTAATACATCACTACTATACCATGTCTTCTGACAGGGACGTAGAGCCTAGTTAATACATTACTACTACTATACTATGTCTTCTGACAGGGACGTAGAGCCTAGTTAATACATCACTACTATACACTGTCTTCTGACAGGGACGTAGAGCCTAGTTAATACATCACTACTATACCATGTCTTCTGACAGGGACGTAGAGCCTAGTTAATACATCACTACTATACCATGTCTTCTGACAGGGACGTAGAGCCTAGTTAATACATCACTACTATACCATGTCTTCTGACAGGGACGTAGAGCCTAGTTAATACATCACTACTATACCATATCTTCCGTCAGGGACGTAGAACCTAGTTAATACATCACTACTACTATACCATGTCTTCTGACAGGGACGTAGAGCCTAGTTAATACATCACTACTATACCATGTCTTCTGAAAGGGACACAGAGCCTAGTTAATACATCACTACTACTACACCATGTCTTCTGACAGGGACATAGAGCCTAGTTTATACATCACTACTTCTATACCATGTCTTCTGACAGGGATATAGAGACTAGTTAATACATCACTACTATACCAGGTCTTCTGACAGGGACGTAGAGCCTAGTTAATACATCACTTCTATACCATGTCATCTGACAGGGACGTAGAGCCTAGTTAATACATCACTACTACTATACCATGTCTTCTGACAGGGACGTAGAGCCTAGTTAATACATCACTAATATACACTGTCTTTTGACAGGGACGTAGAGCCTAGTTAATACATCACTACTATACCATGTCTTCTGACTGGGACATAGAGCCTAGTTAATACATCACTACTACTATACCATGTCTTCTGACAGGGACATAGAGCCTAGTTAATACATCACTTCTATACCATGTCTTCTGACAGGGACGTAGAGCCTAGTTAATACATCACTACTACTATACCATGTCTTTTGACAGGGACGTAGAGCCTAGTTAATACATCACTACTATACCATGTCTTCTGACAGGGACGAGAGCCTAGTTAATACATCACTACTACTATACCATGTCTTCTGACAGGGACGTAGAGCCTAGTTAATACATCACTACTACTATACCATGTCTTCTGACAGGAACATAGAGCCTAGTTAATACATCACTACTATACCATGTCTTCTGACAGGGACTTAGAGCCTAGTTAATACCTCACTACTATACCATGTCTTCTGACAGGGACATAGAGCCTAGTTAATACATCACTACTATACCAAGTCTTCTGACAGGGACACAGAGCCTAGTTAATACATCACTACTACTATACCATGTCATCTGACAGGGACGTAGAGCCTAGTTAATACATCACTACTACTATACCATGTCTTCTGACAGGGACGTAGAGCCTAGTTAATACATCACTACTATACCATGTCTTCTGACAGGGACATAGAGCCTAGTTAATACATAACTACTATACCATGTCTTCTGACAGGGACATAGAGCCTAGTTAATACATCACTACTACACCATGTCTTCTGACAGGGACGTAAAGCCTAGTTAATACATCACTACTATACCATGTCTTCTGACAGGGACGTAGAGCCTAGTTAATACATCACTACTATACCATATCTTCCGTCAGGGACGTAGAACCTAGTTAATACATCACTACTACTATACCACGTCTTCTGACAGGGACGTAGAGCCTAGTTAATACATCACTACTATACCATGTCTTCTGACTGGGACATAGAGCCTAGTTAATACATCACTACTACTATACCATGTCTTCTGACAGGGACGTAGAGCCTAGTTAATACATCACTACTATACCAAGTCTTCTGACAGGGACATAGAGCCTAGTTAATACATCACTACTATACCATGTCTTCTGACAGGGACATAGAGCCTAGTTAATACATCACTACTATACCATGTCTTCTGAAAGGGACTTAGAGACTAGTTAATACATCACTACTATACCATGTCTTCTGACAGGGACATAGAGCCTAGTTAATACATCACTACTATACCATGTCTTCTGACAGGGACATAGAGCCTAGTTAATACATCACTACTACTATACCATGTCTTCTGACAGGGACATAGAGCCTAGTTAATACATTACTACTACTATACCATGTCTTCTGACAGGGACATAGGGCCTAGTTAATACATCACTACTATACCATGTCTTCTGACAGGGACATAGAGCCTAGTTAATACATCACTACTATACCATGTCTTCTGACAGGGACACAGAGCCTAGTTAATACATCACTACTACTATACCATGTCTTCTGACAGGGACATAGAGCCTAGTTAATACATCACTACTACTATACCATGTCTTCTGACAGGGACATAGAGCCTAGTTAATACATCACTACTATACCAGGTCTTCTGACATGGAATTAGAGCCTAGTTAATACATCACTACTATACCATGTCTTCTGACAGGGACGTAGAGCCTAGTTAATACATTACTACTACTATACTATGTCTTCTGACAGGGACGTAAAGCCTAGTAAATACATCACTACTATACACTGTCTTCTGACAGGGACGTAGAGCCTAGTTTATACATCACTACTATACCATGTCTTTTGACAGGGACATAGAGCCTAGTTAATACATCACTACTATACACTATCTTCTGACAGGGACGTAGAGCCTAGTTAATACATCACTACTATACCATGTCTTCTGACAGGGACGTAGAGCCTAGTTAATACATCACTACTATACCATATCTTCCGTCAGGGACGTAGAACCTAGTTAATACATCACTACTACTATACCACGTCTTCTGACAGGGACGTAGAGCCTAGTTAATACATCACTACTATACCATGTCTTCTGACAGGGACACAGAGCCTAGTTAATACATCACTACTACTACACCATGTCTTCTGACAGGGACATAGAGCCTAGTTTATACATCACTACTTCTATACCATGTCTTCTGACAGGGATATAGAGCCTAGTTAATACATCACTACTATACCAGGTCTTCTGACATGGACTTAGAGCCTAGTTAATACATCACTACTATACCATGTCTTCTGACAGGGACGTAGAGCCTAGTTAATACATTACTACTACTATACCATGTCTTCTGACAGGGACGTAGAGCCTAGTAAATACATCACTACTATACACTGTCTTCTGACAGGGACGTAGAGCCTAGTTAATACATCACTACTATACCATGTCTTCTGACAGGGACGTAGAGCCTAGTTAATACATCACTACTATACACTGTCTTCTGACAGGGACGTAGAGCCTAGTTTATACATCACTACTATACCATGTCTTCTGACAGGGACGTAGAGCCTAGTTAATACATCACTACTATACCATATCTTCCGACAGGGACGTAGAGCCTAGTTAATACATCACTACTACTATACCACGTCTTCTGACAGGGACGTAGAGCCTAGTTAATACATCACTACTATACCATGTCTTCTGAAAGGGACACAGAGCCTAGTTAATACATCACTACTACTACACCATGTCTTCTGACAGGGACATAGAGCCTAGTTTATACATCACTACTATACCATGTCTTCTGACAGGGACATAGAGCCTAGTTAATACATCACTACTATACCATGTCTTCTGACAGGGACGTAGAGCCTAGTTAATACATCACTACTATACCATGTCATCTGACAGGGACGTAGAGCCTAGTTAATACATCACTACTACTATACCATGTCTTCTGACAGGGACGTAGAGCCTAGTTAATACATCACTAATATACACTGTCTTCTGACAGGGACGTAGAGCCTAGTTAATACATCACTACTATACCATGTCTTTTGACTGGGACATAGAGCCTAGTTAATACATCACTACTACTATACCATGTCTTCTGACAGGGACATAGAGCCTAATTAATACATCACTTCTATACCATGTCTTCTGACAGGGACGTAGAGCCTAGTTAATACATCACTACTACTATACCATGTCTTCTGACAGGGACGTAGAGCCTAGTTAATACATCACTACTATACCATGTCTTCTGACAGGGACGTAGAGCCTAGTTAATACATCACTACTACTATACCATGTCTTCTGACAGGGACGTAGAGCCTAGTTAATACATCACTACTACTATACCATGTCTTCTGACAGGGACATAGAGCCTAGTTAATACATCACTACTATACCATGTCTTCTGACAGGGACTTAGAGCCTAGTTAATACATCACTACTATACCATGTCTTCTGACAGGGACATAGAGCCTAGTTAATACATCACTACTATACCAAGTCTTCTGACAGGGACACAGAGCCTAGTTAATACATCACTACTACTATACCATGTCATCTGACAGGGACGTAGAGCCTAGTTAATACATCACTACTACTATACCATGTCTTCTGACAGGGACATAGAGCCTAGTTAATACATCACTACTATACCATGTCTTCTGACAGGGACATAGAGCCTAGTTAATACATCACTACTATACCATGTCTTCTGACAGGGACGTAGAGCCTAGTTAATACATCACTACTACACCATGTCTTCTGACAGGGACGTAAAGCCTAGTTAATACATCACTACTATACCATGTCTTCTGACAGGGACGTAGAGCCTAGTTAATACATCACTACTATACCATATCTTCCGTCAGGGACGTAGAACCTAGTTAATACATCACTACTACTATACCACGTCTTCTGACAGGGACGTAGAGCCTAGTTAATACATCACTACTATACCATGTCTTCTGACTGGGACATAGAGCCTAGTTAATACATCACTACTACTATACCATGTCTTCTGACAGGGACATAGAGCCTAGTTAATACATCACTACTATACCAAGTCTTCTGACAGGGACATAGAGCCTAGTTAATACATCACTACTACCTACCATGTCTTCTGACAGGGACGTAGAGCCTAGTTAATACATCACTACTATACCATGTCTTCTGAAAGGGACTTAGAGACTAGTTAATACATCACTACTATACCATGTCTTCTGACAGGGACATAGAGCCTAGTTAATACATCACTACTATAACATGTCTTCTGACAGGGACACAGAGCCTAGTTAATACATCACTACTACTATACCATGTCTTCTGACAGGGACATAGAGCCTAGTTAATACATTACTACTACTATACCATGTCTTCTGACAGGGACGTAGAGCCTAGTAAATACATCACTACTATACACATGTCTTCTGACAGGGACGTAGAACCTAGTTAATACATCACTACTATACCATGTCTTTTGACAGGGACATAGAGCCTAGTTAATACATCACTACTATACACTATCTTCTGACAGGGACGTAGAGCCTAGTTAATACATCACTACTATACCATGTCTTCTGACAGGGACATAGAGCCTAGTTAATACATCACTACTATAACATGTCTTCTGACAGGGACACAGAGCCTAGTTAATACATCACTACTATACCATATCTTCCGTCAGGGACGTAGAACCTAGTTAATACATCACTACTACTATACCACGTCTTCTGACAGGGACGTAGAGCCTAGTTAATACATCACTACTATACCATGTCTTCTGACTGGGACATAGAGCCTAGTTAATACATCACTACTACTATACCATGTCTTCTGAAAGGGACTTAGAGACTAGTTAATACATCACTACTATACCATGTCTTCTGACAGGGACATAGAGCCTAGTTAATACATCACTACTATAACATGTCTTCTGACAGGGACACAGAGCCTAGTTAATACATCACTACTACTATACCATGTCTTCTGACAGGGACGTAGAGCCTAGTTAATACATTACTACTACTATACCATGTCTTCTGACAGGGACGTAGAGCCTAGTAAATACATCACTACTATACACTGTCTTCTGACAGGGACATGAGAGCCTAGTTAATACATCACTAATATACCATGTCTTCTGACAGGGACATAGAGCCTAGTTAATACATCACTACTATACAATATCTTCTGACAGGGACGTAGAGCCTAGTTAATACATCACTACTATACCATGTCTTCTGACAGGGACGAGAGCCTAGTTAATACATCACTACTATACCATATCTTCCGTCAGGGACGTAGAACCTAGTTAATACATCACTACTACTATACCACGTCTTCTGACAGGGACGTAGAGCCTAGTTAATACATCACTACTATACCATGTCTTCTGACTGGGACATAGAGCCTAGTTAATACATCACTACTACTATACCATGTCTTCTGACAGGGACATAGAGCCTAGTTAATACATCACTACTATACCAAGTCTTCTGACAGGGACACAGAGCCTAGTTAATACATCACTACTACTCTACCATGTCTTCTGACAGGGACATAGAGCCTAGTTAATACATCACTACTATACCATGTCTTCTGAAAGGGACTTAGAGACTAGTTAATACATCACTACTATACCATGTCTTCTGACAGGGACATAGAGCCTAGTTAATACATCACTACTATACACTGTCTTCTGACAGGGACATAGAGCCTAGTTAATACATCAGTACTATACACTGTCTTCTGACAGGGACGTAGAGCCTAGTTAATACATCACTACTATACCAATATCTTCTGACAGGGACATAGAGCCTAGTTAATACATCACTACTATACCATGTCTTCTGACAGGGACATAGAGCCTAGTTAATACATCACTACTATACACTGTCTTCTGAC
This sequence comes from Coregonus clupeaformis, assembly GCF_020615455.1. NCBI lineage: Eukaryota > Metazoa > Chordata > Actinopteri > Salmoniformes > Salmonidae > Coregonus > Coregonus clupeaformis. The sequence goes on from NW_025536512.1 coordinate 53,974, forward strand.
AGGGACGTAGAGCCTAGTTAATACATCACTACTATACCATGTCTTCTTACAGGGACGTAGAGGCTAGTTAATACATCACTACTATACCATGTCTTCTGACAGGGACGTAGAGCCTAGTTAATACATCACTACTACTATACCATGTCTTCTGACAGGGACGTAGATGAGAGCCTAGTTAATACATCACTACTGCTATACCATGTCTTCTGACAGGGACGTAGAGCCTAGTTAATACATCACTACTATACACTGTCTTCTGACAGGGACGTAGAGCCTAGTTAATACATCACTACTATACCTTGTCTTCTGACAGGGACATAGAGCCTAGTTAATACATCACTACTATACCATGTCTTCTGACAGGGACTTAGAGACTAGTTAATACCTCACTACTATACCATGTCTTCTGACAGGGACATAGAGCCTAGTTAATACATCACTACTATACCAAGTCTTCTGACAGGGACACAGAGCCTAGTTAATACATCACTACTACTATACCATGTCTTCTGACAGGGACATAGAGACTAGTTAATACATCCCTACTATACCAGGTCTTCTGACAGGGACGTAGAGCCTAGTTAATACATCACTACTCTACCATGTCATCTGACAGGGACTTAGAGCCTACTTAATACATCACTACTACTATACCATGTCTTCTGACAGGGATGTAGAGCCTAGTTAATACATCACTACTATACCATGTCTTCTGACAGGGACATAGAGCCTAGTTAATACATCACTACTATAACATGTCTTCTGACAGGGACACAGAGCCTAGTTAATACATCACTACTACTATACCATGTCTTCTGACAGGGACATAGAGCCTAGTTAATACATTACTACTACTATACCATGTCTTCTGACAGGGACGTAGAGCCTAGTAAATACATCACTACTATACACTGTCTTCTGACAGGGACGTAGAGCCTAGTTAATACATCACTACTATACCTTGTCTTTTGACAGGGACATAGAGCCTAGTTAATACATCACTACTATACACTATCTTCTGACAGGGACGTAGAGCCTAGTTAATACATCACTACTATACCATGTCTTCTGACAGGGACGTAGAGCCTAGTTAATACATCACTACTATACCATGTCTTCTGACAGGGACGTAGAACCTAGTTAATACATCACTACTACTATACCACGTCTTCTGACAGGGACGTAGAGCCTAGTTAATACATCACTACTATACCATGTCTTCTGACTGGGACATAGAGCCTAGTTAATACATCACTACTACTATACCATGTCTTCTGACAGGGACATAGAGCCTAGTTAATACATCACTACTATACCAAGTCTTCTGACAGGGACACAGAGCCTAGTTAATACATCACTACTACTATACCATGTCTTCTGACAGGGACATAGAGCCTAGTTTATACATCACTACTTCTATACCATGTCTTCTGACAGGGATATAGAGACTAGTTAATACATCACTACTATACCAGGTCTTCTGACAGGTACGTAGAGCCTAGTTAATACATCACTACTATACCATGTCATCTGACAGGGACGTAGAGCCTAGTTAATACATCACTACTACTATACCATGTCTTCTGACAGGGACGTAGAGCCTAGTTAATACATCACTAATATACACTGTCTTTTGACAGGGATGTAGAGCCTAGTTAATACATCACTACTATACCATGTATTTTGACTGGGACATAGAGCCTAGTTAATACATCACTACTACTATACCATGTCTTCTGACAGGGACATAGAGCCTAATTAATACATCACTACTATACCATGTCTTCTGACAGGGACGTAGAGCCTAGTTAATACATCACTACTACTATACCATGTCTTCTGACAGGGACGTAGAGCCTAGTTAATACATCACTACTATACCATGTCTTCTGACAGGGACGTAGAGCCTAGTTAATACATCACTACTACTATACCATGTCTTCTGACAGGGACGTAGAGCCTAGTTAATACATCACTACTACTATACCATGTCTTCTGACAGGGACATAGAGCCTAGTTAATACATCACTATTATACACTGTCTTCTGACAGGGACGTAGAGCCTAGTTAATACATCACTACTATACCTTGTCTTCTGACAGGGACATAGAGCCTAGTTAATACATCACTACTATACCATGTCTTCTGACAGGGACATAGAGCCTAGTTAATACATTACTACTACTATACCATGTCTTCTGACAGGGACGGAGAGCCTAGTAAATACATCACTACAATACACTGTCTTCTGACAGGGACGTAGAGCCTAGTTAATACATCACTACTATACCATGTCGTCTGACAGGGACATAGAGCCTAGTTAATACATCACTACTATACCATGTCTTCTGACAGGGACATAGAGCCTAGTTAATACATCACTACTACACCATGTCTTCTGACAGGGACGTAAAGCCTAGTTAATACATCACTACTATACCATGTATTCTGACAGGGACATAGAGCCTAGTTAATACATCACTACTATACCATGTCCTCTGACAGGGACATAGAGCCTAGTTAATACATCACTCCTACTATACCATGTCTTCTGACAGGGACATAGAGCCTAGTTAATACATCATTACTACTATACCATGTCTTCTGACAGGGACATAGAGCCTAGTTAATACATCACTACTATACCATGTCTTCTGAAAGGGACTTAGAGACTAGTTAATACCTCACTACTATACCATGTCTTCTGACAGGGACATAGAGCCTAGTTAATACATCAC